>NC_133120.1:38972119-39118708 GCF_033568475.1 Henckelia pumila
TGCAAATTAGCATGTCTTTGGCAATTATAACATGAGTGGACCAGGGCAGATGCATCCTTCCTCATAGTGGGCCAGAAGAAACCGGCTAGGAGAGCCTTCCGAGCTAGGGCTATACTGCCCAAGTGATTTCCACAACAACCTTCATATATTTCTCGTAAGACATAGTTAGCTTCGTCCGGTCCGAGACACTTCAGAAGAGGTTGAGAGAATGACCTCTTGAAAAGTATTTTATCAAACATAAAAAAATGTAAGGCTCTTCTTTTAATTTCCCAAGCCTTCTTGTTGTCGTTCGGGAGCTCGTTCTTAGTTAGGTATTTGTGTATGTCATACCTCCAATCCCCTTCCAGTACATCCGCTATTATGTCATATAGACTTTCAAGTTGAGATATCATTTCTTTTCCCTTCAGTCCAGGCTCAGATGGTTCCCCTACGGAACTTGCAAGACGGGCCAAGTGATCGACCTTTGTATTTTCAGTCCTTGGGATCAATTCCATAGTGAGTTCGGTAAAATCTTCCTTGGCTTTGTCCAATGCTTGAGCATATTTTATCATCTTTTCATTCTTGGTTTCAAACTTCCCCTTACTCTGTTGTATGGCCAACTGTGAATCTGAATAAAGGGTAGCTCGGGATATACCAAGGTTCCGAGCAGCCTTTAGTCCGAGCAAGAGTGCTTCATATTCCGCTTCATTATTAGATGCTCGGAAATCCAACCTTATTGAGATATTGGTTTCCTCGCCCCAAGGTGAAACTAACACAATTCCGACATCTCTCCCTGTTTGGCAGGATGATCCATCTACAAATATCTTCCAGTTGTCTTCCTGTTCTAATTGAACAGCCTTCGCCAAGAAATCGGCTAGGGCTTGAGCCTTGATAGCAGTCCGGGGCTCGAACTTTATGTCATACTCACTCAACTATGTGATCCACTTCATCAATCTTCCCGATGCATCTGGGTTGGTTGCGATTTTTCCCAAGGCACTATTGGTAAGAACAGTGATCGGGTGAGATAGGAAATAAGGCCTCAGTTTTCTGGCTATAATGACGAGAGCCAGAGCTAACTTTTCCTGAGTCATGTAATTGAGCTCTGCTCCCTTCAGGGCATGACTGACAAAATAGACAGGCAAATGATTCATCCCATCCTTTCTAACCAAAACCGAGCTGGCAGCTTGGGGCATGACGTCCAAATAGACAAAGAGCTCTTCCCCCTGTACTGGTTTATTTAACACCGGTAACCCTTTCAAATATGTCTTCAATTCCTGGAAAGCTTGCTCACTTTGTTCGTCCCACTCAAAATTTTTAGTTTTTTTGAGTGCTTTAAAGAAAAGAAAATTTTTGTCTGCCGATCTCGAGATGAACCGAGCTAGGGCAGCAATCCTCCCTAACAGCCTCTGTACTTCTTGAATATTTTTAGGTGATGCCATAAAGACAATGGCTTGGAATTTTTCCGGGTTAGCTTCAATTCCACTCCTTGTGACCATGTAACCAAGGAATTTCCCGGTCTGAACTCCGAATGTACACTTGCTCGGGTTTAGCATTAATCGATAATCGCGTAGTGTCTGAAATGTCTGAGTCAGGTCAGCAATGAATTGCTCAGCGGTTTGGGTCTTGACTAGAATATCATCCACGTACACTTCAATATTCTTGCCTATCTGTTGTCTGAATACTTTGTCCATTAATCTTTGATAAGTGGCCCAAGCATTTTTGAGCCCAAAGGGCATAACCACGTAGCAATAAGTTCCCGTGGAGGTGACAAAACTCACTTTATCCTGATCTTCCTTAGCTAGGGGAATTTGATGGTACCCCTGATAGGCGTCCAGAAAACACAACAACTCATGCCCGGATGTAGAATCCACAAGCTTATGTATTCGAGGTAAGGGGTAGCAATCCTTTGGACATGCTTTATTCAGATCACGGAAATCCACACACATGGGCCACTTGCCTGAGGACTTTGGTACCAGTACTACATTTGATAACCAGGTCGGGAAATATACTTCTCGAATGTGTCCAGCCTTCAAGAGTTCCTCAACTTGTCCCTGAATTACCTCATCTTTTTCAGGCCCGAAGTGTCATTTCTTCTGAATAACAGGACGATATTCCCGTGCCACGTTCAATTTGTGTTCCATTACTTCTCTTCGTACTCCTAAGAGATCGGATACGGCCCATGCAAAGATATCTTTATTCTCGTGCAGGCAGTTTATCAATTGTTCTTTAAGAGAAGCTTCTATTGTCCGTGCCACCTTGACTGACCCAGTCGGAGGGCAAATCAAGATTTCTTCACATTCTTCTTCTGCAGTAATAGGGGTAATTTCTTCCAACAAATTTACTTGTTCCCGACCTTTAGGCCCGGGTCGGTCATCATTACCAACTTTGCATGATTTTTGTTCTATCCGTACCTCTTCTACATAGCACTTTCGAGAAATCTTTTGATCTCCTTGAATCTCGCCTACTTCATTACCCACATGAAATTTGATCTTTTGATATAGTGTTGAAGCCACAACCATGAAGATAGTCATGGCTGGTCTTCCCAAGATAACGTTGTATGCTGACGGTGCATCCACGATAACAAAGCTAACAATCCGTGTTTTGCTTGTATGGTCTTTACCCAAAGTGAGTGGCAAATTGATCAATCCAGTGGGTTGGATGGCATGACCCGTGAATCCGAACAATGACGTCACTACCGGTTCTACCTTATATTCTCCCAGATCCATCTGATTTATGGTCTCTTGGAATAGTACATTGACCAAGCTTCCAGAATCCACAAAAATCCGAGCCACATTGTAATTAGCGACCAGAGCTCGAATAACCAACGCTTCATTATGAGAAGTATCTGACAAGCCTTTAAGATCACCCGGACCAAAGGAGAGGGTCGGGCCTGTCTGAACCACCTGGTCGGCAATCTCCATGTTGCTCAATTTGCGACTGCTCATTTTCCTTGCCCTATTGGAATCTACATCTGTTGGTTCTCCAGATATCAAATTAATAACTCCTCTCGCGGGTGGGGGTGGCCTTGGATTTTTACCAGGTTGGTTTGAGTTTGGGCATTGAAAGTTGCCACGAGGTGGCTCGGGCTTTGGTCTTGGTCCTATATGCTCGGAACCATCCCGACCCCTTTTGTTCGACTGATATCATCCATTTTGCTTTGCTATGATGTCCTTTATGAAAGAGTGGGTGCCCGGATAGCCAACTTGTGGCTAAGGGCTTTGATGACTCTTTATGTAAACAATCTTTTGTTTAAATATAATTTACACTTTTATAATGACATTGACTTTATCTTTCTTCATAATGTTATATTATGATATACTATTGTTGTTTTGATAAAGACCTTGAATATACTATAGTGTATGTAAGATGTGGTAGCACATGGGGATGGCTATCATGAAACACATCTTATAGTCACTGTATATTCTAAACAGTTCCTAGTCAATTGAGCCGTCCGCAAATAAGGATAAGGATCGCTCGAGATTGAGACTAGCATTTGCGATGCCGAGTATCATGTTTCATTGGTATGGAACATAGAGATGTTCAAAGCATGCAAATGGATATTCATATGATGAATGATCGAACTACCCTATTCGAACTTTCCAAGTGGTTATCACTTATCGAGTGGATAAAGTCCGCGGTTTTGGTTGTACACCATTAGTCCTTATTACTTGAAACATCATTGAGACTCTATATGCTAGTACTGTACTTTGACTCGTTTACCGAATCTATTGGGGTCATCAGGTATTGGGATTGGGTACAGTTACGACACATATAGGAGTCGATGCTTTGTTGTCAAGGATTCACACATATAGGGATTGGATATCCTATGCGATCTGAGGAGATATTAGTGTGACGAATCTCTGGCCAGAGTACATGATGTGTTTTAGGTTACTTGGTGTTCCTAGTAACACATGCGATGTCACTAATAGATCTCCAAGATGTTATGCATAGTTATCGAATCTCGAACGACTCTCGATGCACAAATGGTTGTTGATTCGATCGGGATATTTGGTTGAAGGGACCGTACTGTACGCTAACCAAAATCTACTGGTTCTTGCAGGCACTATCAGAAATACCTAGGGAATCATGGGGCGATGTTGCTAGGCGCTCTTACCATGATTCGATGGGTAAGTCGAAAATTGTTGTTCCAAGTCACAAGGAGTTGTGAGCCCACGGCTAGCTGTATTCCTGAACCATTGAGGGTTACACAAGTAATGGATTACTAAAACCCCGTAGAGATAGTTAAATTTAAAGAGTTAAATTTAATGAAAGAGAAGTTGGACTTTTTAACTAAAGGGAGTGGGATTTCCTAAAATGACATAGGGATGGGCATTTTTGGAAATCACTGAATTCGGATTCGGAAAAATTATCTTGACTTTAAAAGATGCAGAAATGGTTTCTGTGCACATTGGTAAAATCAGTTTATCAATCGGAGTCACGATGAATTTTATATTAATTTTAGAACAACGGGCTTGGCTTGTTGGGCTTAAGTTATGGATTTTGGGCCCTAAGGAGTTAGAGTCCAAATATAATTATAACTTAATCCAGTCTAGAAATTATCTATAAATAGGACTGCAGAGTTCAAAAATGATATAGCATTCAGTCTTGAATTTTTGAAAATCAGTCTAGATTATTCAAGAGGATTTTCGAAATCCTCTGTCCTTTTTGGAGAAAATTCGGGTTGTGTTTTTGTGAAAAATTACAATCCGAATTAACAGATCATATCTGTTTATTCTCTACGCAAACTTCTGATTGATTTCTAGTGCAGTCAATCAGAGGGTTTTGTTTTCTATTCGTGGACCTGATTGAAGAAACGTTCGTTCATCAGTTCCGGGGATATACAACAAGAGCAGATTAAATTCTGTTGGTGTCCATAATCTCGCTTCGAGATTTTAAGGTAAAATATTTAATAGTGATTATTTGTTTTACTTACACAATTTAATCGTAAAGTTTTGATACCCAGATATGGAATCGTTCCATATTAAAAATAAATTTTTAAACTTCCGCTGCACCAGGTATCAATTCTAATTGATCTAAACACAGTTTTCCAACAGTGGTATCAGAGCCAGGTTGCTCAGATCAAACGATTAAATTAATCGATTGTACAAAATTTTTAAGCCTCGGTTTTTGAAACAAAACAAATTTTTTAAAATCAAAATTTTGACGGGCAAAACACGGGGAGCGATTGTCGCTGCCCAGGGCAGCGCATGGGCAGCGATCGTCGCTGCCCAATGGGCAACGACGGGCTGCCCAGCCCGAACCCCGGTCGGGGCACGGGCTGCCCGGGATTGTCCCGGGCAGCCCGGAAAATTAAAATTTTATTTTTTGAAAAAATTTTGAATTTTTGAAATTCTAGTGTTTGATCTGATCGAAAATTGTTTTTGATTAGATCACGAGGCATCGGATCGAATTGTTCGAGTCCGAAAATTTTAAAATTGATTTTTGGATAAATTTGAATTTTTGGAAAATTTATAAATTTTATCCGTTAAATTAAATTTTATAAAATTAATTATTTTGGTACAATTGATGATAAGATATGATCTTATGGATGGATAAGATAAAATATGATTTTATCTTTTAAATTATGATGCCTTTGCATGTTTATCCAATTATTTAATTATTAAATTAATTAATGGATAAAGGATGATCGATTGCCATGACCAATGTTTTAGGTGTATGTTAGGTGATTTACATTTGTCTTATTGTTGTTGGTGTTTATTAATGGGCTTGTTTTATAGCCCAATATGATTGTCATATGTAATAAAAGTGGGCCTGGTTTATGGCCCGTTCCCACCCCTAAAATGTATCCCATATTTGTCATCGAAATTTATTGTAAATTTATTAGACTTAGTGGGAGACAAAGATTTGAAGAAATGGTGGGCTCAGCAGACAATGAAGACCGAAGAAATGTAAATTGGAAGCACAATGTAATAGGATTGCATTGCATACTTACATATCACCTACGATTGGACTTAGACTCGTGATTGGCAACCACGGGTCGATTAGTTAATGGGATCGATCATCCTTAAATAATATATGATATTATTGATGTATGCATGTTTAGACAAAATTGTATGAATCCCGCAAGCATACATAAATTGCATGATGAGACAAATTTTCAAAATTAAAAATCCCTCATTTTAAATATGATTTAAAATTGATATCAAGATTAATAAAAAGGGAATTTAAATATTGTTTAAATATTTCTACCTTCCATCAACGATCAATGTATGAGATGCTACCCGCGGATACGGTCCGGCTCATATTATTGGGGGGGACCCGTTCGTCGGAAAGCTGTACATTGGATCGACACTTGTTGTAAGTTGGGTGGAACTCCCATGGGATTGGCTCATATTATTGGGGGATCCACATGGCGACCGTCCATCACTTAATATTGATGGGTTATCTTGACATGTCACAATAAATGGCGTCATATTATTGGGCCCTTATTGGTCATGAGGTAAAAACATGGGGGTTACTTTGGAAGTAATTGGGCTCTACCTTTTGAAAATTATGGTTGGCTGATATTATTCAGGATCATGATTTGTCAATTGGACTCCATGTTCTCACTAAGGAAAATAGTTTCCCGTTTTCACTAGAGGGTAGTGAAATCGTTAAAATAGTGGGAGTGTAATTCATAAAATAAAATTCGCCATATTTTATGTCTTAGTAAATTAATTAAACAATCATTGATTATTGTCTGTTTCCTTTTCAGTATACTATTACAATGACTTCTCGTAATCCACTGTTTTCAATTCTCGAACAAAACAAATTGACTGGCGCAAACTATACGGAATGGTTCCGTAAGTTGAAAATTATTCTTACTTTGGAAAAAGCTTTCTACGTGTTAGAGAAGCCACCTCCGAAGGAAGCCCCGGCTAATACAAGTCCGGAAGAGTTGGCCAAACTTGATTTATGGTGGGACCATGATATCAAGGCCAAATGCTACATGCAGGCTTCGATGTCTGATGAACTTCAAAGGAGATTCGAGGATACCGTGAATGTTGCTGACATTCACAAGAACCTCAAGGAACTCTTTGGAGCTCAGTCAAGATCGGAGAGGTATGCCACCGTCAGAGAGCTCATGACGAGCCGCATGCGAGATGGGACTTTGGTCCGTGAGCATGGGGTGCACATGATTGGGCTCATTAAAAAGTTGGTAACACTCGACTTGACTTTGGAGCATGAACTTAGCGCGGACTTGTTGCTTCTATCACTTTCTTCATCGTTTGACGGTTTTGTGATGAACTTCAATATGAACAAGATAGAGGCCACCCTTGAAGAGATGGTCAATATGCTTGTCACATATGAAGCCACACTAAAGAAGGATAAACCGGTACTCTTGGTTGGCTCCTCTTCTAACTCTAAGAAAGGACCAAGTGGAAAGGGTAAGAAACGTTCTGCCCCGCCCAAGAAGATTGTACCAAATAAGAAGGAAAAGACTAAGGCTTCAATTGGGATAAAAGATGAAAACGTTTGCCATTAATGCAAGAAACCCGGTCATTGGAAACGTAACTGCTAGGAATACCTCGAACAGTTGCGAACTGCAAAGGGTATGTTTTACATTGAAATAAATGTTTCGCTTAATACTTCTTCTTGGGTATTGGATACCGGATGTGGATCTCACATTTGCAATGATTTGCAGGTGATGACAAGAAGTCATAAGCTAAGGATGGGTGAGATCCAGCTAAGGCTCGGGAATGGTTCTAGAGTCGAAGCCAAAGCTATAGGAGACATTTATTTAGTTTTGCAGAACAATTTTAAGTTATTTTTGAGAGATATTTTATATGTTCCGGATTTGGTCAAAAACATTATATCTATTTCTATGTTTGATAGAGATGGTTTTTCTTGCAATTTTGTGAATGAGATTTGCAATATTTACAAGAATGAATGTTTGATTGGAAATGGGCAACTTGAAAATGATCTATATAGCTTAAAATTAAAAGACGTTCCAATTAATTATGTTAATAAACCGGTACCAACAATTAAAAGGAAGGACGATAGTCAAAACCCGGCAAACCTTTGGCATGCTAGGCTAGGTCATATTTCCTCAAGGAGGATGAACAAGCTAGTGGGAGAGGGCATGTTTGATATGTCTGATATTAACTCTCTACCTACTTGTGAGTCCTGCCTAAAGGGAAAAATGGCTAAATCTCCTTTCAAAGGGAAACCTGAGCGTAGTCAAAATCTGTTGGATTTGATCCATACAGATGTTTGCGGTCCATTTAGGATTGGTACTAAATGTGGCAACACCTACTTCATTACCTTTACTAATGATCATTCTAGGTATGAGTATTTATATTTAATGAAATATAAGTCTGAAGCATTTGAAAAGTTCAAAGAATTCAAGGCTGAAGTAGAAAACAAACTAGGTAAAAGTATTAAGGCAATTCGATCGGATCGAGGTGGAGAATACTTAAGTACCGAGTTTTTGGACTATCTAAAAGAGAATGGGATTCTCTCTCAGTGGACTCCTCCTATGACACCT
Source organism: Henckelia pumila (assembly GCF_033568475.1). NCBI lineage: Eukaryota > Viridiplantae > Streptophyta > Magnoliopsida > Lamiales > Gesneriaceae > Henckelia > Henckelia pumila. The sequence continues at coordinate 38,980,587 of NC_133120.1, forward strand.
CAGCTTAATGGTGTTTCGGAGCGTCGCAATCGAACTTTGTTGGACATGATTCGATCCATGATGAGCTTCACTGAGCTCCCACCTTCGTTTTGGGGCTACGCGCTTGAAACGACGGTATTGTTGTTAAACAACGTCCACACTAAAGCAGTAAATAAAACACCATACGAGTTATGGAATGGCAAAGCTCCTAAGTATTCATACTTGAGGATTCGGGGATGTCCTGCTTACGTGAAGCAGACAGTGGGAGATAAATTGGATAGTCGATCCACTTTATGTTATTTTGTAGGGTATCCGAAGAATTCAATCGGATATTATTTCTATCATCCTACTGAAACAAAAGTATTTGTTTCAAGGAATGCCACCTTCTTGGAGAAGGAGTTCTTATTGGATAAGAAAGGCAAGATGATGGAACTCGAAGAAATTCGAGAAGAACCCGAGATACAAAATAGCGATCCTACACCTCAAGAATCATCACAAGACACGCCTATTACTAAGAGATCCGAGAGGACTTCTAGGCCTCCTATTAGATATGGTCTTCTTCTTGAGGGGGATCAAAGTTAACCCGTCATTGGATGTGATCCAAGAAACTTCAAGGAAGCAATTTCTGATGCGGATTCGAATTTATGGCTTGAAGCTATGCAATCGGAAATAGACTCGATGCATTCTAACTAAGTTTGGTCTTTAGTAGATCCTCCCGATGGAATTGTTCCAATTGGGTGCAAATGGATCTACAAGAGAAAGCTTGGGCCTGAAGGAAAGGTATTGACCTACAAGGCACGATTGGTGGCAAAAGGTTATACTCAAAGACAAGGAGTTGACTATGATGAAACCTTTTCACCAGTCGTAATGTTCAAGTCCATAAGAATCCTTATTGCCATTGCAGCATGGTATGACTATGAGATATGGCAAATGGATGTAAAGACTGCATTTATTAATGGAAACATTAAGGAAGAGATCTATATGATGCAGCCTGAGGGATACACATCCATGGGAAGCGAGCATAAGGTATGCAAGCTTCAGAGATCAATCTATGGTCTCAAACAAGCATCAAAAAGTTGGAACCAGAAATTTGATGAAACAATAAAGGATTTTGGTTTCATCAAGAACCCGGAGGAACCATGCGTGTACAAGAAAGTAGTTAAGAATGCGGTAACATTCTTAGTACTTTATGTTGATGACATTCTACTCATGGGGAATGACGTAGGGATGTTGCAGTCAACAAAGATATGGTTATCAGGTAGATTCTCGATGAAGGATTTGGGTGAGGCCTCCTATATTCTAGGGATACAGATCTATAGAGATAGATCTAAGAGAATGATAGGACTTACTCAATCAACCTACATCGAAACCATATTGAAAAGGTTTTCAATGGATGGGTCCAAGAGAGGACATATACCTATGTGTCATGGAGTTTCTTTATCCAAGTCTATGTGTCCTAAGACTGATGAAGAGATAGAGAAGATGACACACATACCATATGCGTCAGCCATTGGTAGTATCATGTATGGGATGATATCTACCAGACCAGATGTGGCCTATGCTCTGAGCGTCACGAGCAGATATCAAGCCAATCCCGGTCAAATGCATTGGAAAGCCGTGAAGGATATTCTTAAGTACTTGCGAAGGACTAAGAATGTGTTCATGGTTTATGGAGGAAGAGAATTGAAGTTGGAAGGCTACACCGACTCTAGCTTCCAATGTGACGTGGATGACTCGAAATCAACCTCTGGATTTGTATTCGTGCTCAATGGCGGTGCTGTCTCTTGGAAGAGTTCCAAGCAGGACACCACATTGGATTCCACCACTGAGGCAAAATACATTGCAGCATCAGCTGCTGCTAAAGAGGCGGTTTGGATAAGAAAATTCATCCAAGAGTTGGGTGTAATTCCTGAAGCTGTTGGTCTAGTCCCGGTGTACTGTGACAACACGGGTGCCATTGCTCAGGCAAAGGAACCAAGGTCTCATCAGAAGTCCAAACATGTACTGAGGAAATACCACATCATCCGGGAGATCGTGGAAAGAGGAGACATCACTGTCGAGAGAGTGGCCTCTACAGACAATATCGCTGATCCGCTTACTAAGCCCTTGCCAGGACCATTGTTTGACAAACATCGCGAAGCAATGGGATTATGTAGTATGACTAGTTGGCTTTAGGGCAAGTGGGAGATTGAAAGAGTGGGTGCCCAGATAGCCAACTTGTGGCTAAGGTCTTTGATGACTCTTTATGTAAACAATCTTTTGTTTAAATATAATTTACACTTTTATAATGGCATTGACTTTATCTTTCTTCATAATGTTATATTATGATATACTATTGTTGTTTTGATAAAGACCTTGAATATACTATAGTGTATGTAAGATGTGGTAGCACATGGGGATGACTATCATGAAACATATCTTATAGTCACTGTATATTCTAAACAGTTCCTAGTCAATTGAGCCGTCCGCAAATAAGGATAAGGATCGCTCGAGATTGAGACTAGCATTTGCGATGCCGAGTACCACGTTTCATTGGTATGGAACATAGAGATGTTCAAAGCATGCAAATGGATATTAATATGATGAATGATCGAACTACCCTATTCGGACTTTCCAAGTGGTTATCACTTATCGAGTGGATAAAGTCCGCGGTTTTGGTTGTACACCATTAGTCCTAACTACTTGAAAAATCATTGAGACTCTATATGCTAGTACTGTACTTTGACTTGTTTACCGACTCTATTGGGGTCATCAGGTGTCGGGATTGGGTACAGTTACGACACATATAGGAGTCGATGCTTTGTTGTCAAGGATTCACCACATACTCGCGAGTGTGGATATCCTATGCGATCTGAGGAGATATTAGTGTGACGAATCTCTGGCCAAAGTACATGATGTGTTTTAGGTTACTTGGTGTTCCTAGTAACACATGCGATGTCACTAATAGATCTCCAAGATGTTATGCATAGTTATCGAATCTCGAACGACTCTCGATGCACCAATGGTTGTTGATTCGATCGGGATATTTGGTTGAAGGGACCATACTGTACGCTAACCAAAATCTACTGGTTCTTGCAGGCACGATCAGAAATACCTAGGGAATCATGGGGCGATGTTGCTAGGCGCTCTTACCATGATTCGATGGGTAAGTCGGAAATTGTTGTTCCGAGTCACAAGGAGTTATGAGCCCACAGCTAGCTGTATTCCTGAACCATTGAGGGTTACACAAGTAATGGATTACTAAAACCCCGTAGAGATAGTTAAATTTAAAGAGTTAAATTTAATGAAAGAGAAGTTGGTCTTCTTAACTAAAGGGAGTGGGATTTCCTAAAATGACATAGGGATGGGCATTTTTGGAAATCACTGAATTCGGATTCGGAAAAATTATCTTGACTTTAAAAGATGCAGAAATGGTTTCTGTGAACATTGGTAAAATCAGTTTATCAATCGGAGTCACGATGAATTTTATATTAATTTTTAGAACAACGGGCTTGGCTTGTTGGGCTTAAGTTATGGATTATGGGCCCTAAGGAGTTAGAGTCCAAATATAATTATAACTTAATCCAGTCTAGAAATTATCTATAAATAGGACTGCAGTGTTCGAAAATGATATAGCATTCAGTCTTGAATTTTCGAAAATCAGTCTAGATTATTCAAGAGGATTTTCGAAATCCTCTGTCCCTTTTGGAGAAAATTCGTGTTGTGTTTTTGTGAAAAATTACAACATGAATTAACATATCATATATATTTATTCTCTACGCAAACTTCTGATTGATTTCTAGTGCAGTCAATCAGAGGGTTTTTTTTTCTATTCGTGGACCTGATTGAAGAAACGTTCGTTCATCAGTTCCGGGGATATACAACAAGAGCAGATTAAATTCTATTGGTGTCCATAATCTCGCTTCGAGATTTTAAGGTAAAATATTTAATAGTGATTATTTGTTTTACTTACACAATTTAATCGTAAAGTTTTGATACCCAGATATGGAATCGTTCCATATTAAAAATAAATTTTAAACTTCCGCTGCACCGGGTATCAATTCTAATTGATCTGAACACAGTTTTCCAACACTTTATCCCTGGATTCTGTTGGATTATCCTCTCAATTTCCTGTTCTAATTGTCGACAGTCGTTGGTGTTATGCCCATACTCATTATGAAAGTTACAGTACTTGTCTGATTTTGGCCTGCGAGGCCCATGCTCACTCCATGTGGGCCTTTGTAAAAGTCGTAACACCAGCAAAGTGGTGTAGAAAGGTCTTGCTGAAATCTTTGAACTCCTTGATATCCCCTGGTCGCAGTAGGTTAAACCATTGCTACGCTGGCCCAATCAGGGTATTCAGGAAGACTCGGCACTTGATCGGGTCAGAATATTTGTGCAGCATTCTCGAAACGGGACAAGTGCTCTTCTGGGTCTCCTTTTCCATCATATTCTCCCACATGTGGGAACTTAAAGTTTTTGGGGAGTTCGGATTCCAGTATTTCAGCAGAGAAGGGAATATTCGAACTGGCGTGGCTAGATATCTGGATTGCTTCTTCTTCTAAAGCTCCATCTCTTCTTTCAATTTCTTGATCTCCTCTAATTGCGCGTTCTGATCTGGTGGTGGAGGAGGGGGATTGGCCGCCCTTGCAGCCATAGCCTTTTCAACAGCGGCCGTAACTAGTTGCTCCATCTGTGCATCTACTCCATTCGCGACAACCATCTTAACTCTGTTTCTTCAATTTCTCACAGACGGTGCCAATTGATGATGTCAAAATTTTCCTCCGGGTTCGGTCTGGTAAAGCGAATCTCCAAATCCTCCACAAAGCGGGTCGGGTCGGGCATGACGGAGCTCTACACAGACAAAAGCTAAATTAGGGGGCGCCGAAGGTGTTTTGGCGTGACTCTTCCGATGCCTAAGTCAGTGCTCGAAAGTGAAAGAGCTTGACAAAAAGTAAGAACAAGAGAATATGCGTGCGTGAGTGTGTGAACAAGAAGTGAATAGAAGAGATGAATGAATAAACCATGAACCATACCTGTATTTATAGGGGCTTGGAGGGGTAGGTTACCTTGTCAAGGTAGAACATGTGTCAGAGTAGTACTCTATTCGGGTAGGAGCCTTGACCAAGTAGGACTCTAACATCAACTTAAAGATAATATCAAATCTTTGATTCATAAGATATTGTCCTTATCTGTTGCAAATCTTTATGTGTCCGAGAGTACTGGAAGGTTCCAGATATTGGGCCCTTCCTGGGCTCAGATCGGGCTCCAACCATTCCAGTTAGGGCTCAAGCCCATGAATTTATGATTATGATCCTATTCCCTAACAAGACCATTTCATACTGGGCCTTTCATAAAATAAGATTAAATGAGCTTGAAAGTATATTTTCAGAAATATGGACTATTGGGCTCAGGTCGGGTTAGACCCGTATATTTTTTAGGGACATCACTATAGATAATTTAGCCGTCATGCTCAATTAAACATAGGGAAAAGAATTTTAAAAATAAAATCATGAAAAACATATAAAATATACTTACGTTTAATTGCTACTATCATTTTATCTAATTTTAAAAAATCCTTTATTATGATTTTTTTTTCTTTATCTTAAAATTTATCATTTTTTACACAGTATTAAAATTAATTTTTATTAAAATACTGCATCATGCGTAATGAGTAAATTAATATTTAATCATTTTTTAAAAAAGTTGAATTAGTTTAATTACATGAAAAACGGAAACTTTCAGTAATTTATTTTTCATTTTTATAATTTATTTTAAAATCTATTATTTACAGATTTTATAATTGGTGAAATGCTAATAATTTGCAATAAAAAAGTATTAATTCATTAGTGTTTTCATCAGTATGGTTATACTACAACAAAAATGCTTTTTCGCAGCGCGCAAAATGACTATCCGCGGCGCACATCGCATGCTGCACAACTTAAAGCTGTTTAAACTCATGGGTTATCGACAGCGCGCGATTCATGCCGTGGAAACTCAAATCGACACCATGCGATGCACGCCGCGAAAACTTCCGTCAACAACGCACGATGCATGCCGCTAACACTTCTATCAACAACGCTCGATGCACGCCGCGGAAATTCACATCGACTGCATGCAAAGAACGCCGCGGAAACTCACATCAACAGCACACAACGCACGCCACGAAACATTATTGACAACATACATGTGCACACCGCGAAAACAATAAGATAGTGATAGTACATAATTTTAATCATTGATAGCCTTATATAATTTCAATGCAATAGAAACTTCAACAGATAAATTAAAATGAAGAACTAAACAAAATATTCCAATTTTATTCATGAAAATCGGAAAAATCATATCTTTACAACAAATTAAACTCAAGTTCTAACTCTATACTACCCACAAAATAAAAGACACTTTTTTGCTCATCATACCAACATAAAAGTCTCAACACCCAAAACAAGATACATAATCTCTCACAAACTAGCTATACATAACAACGATTAGAGTTTCAATCCACGCAAATCAGTAGAATATATGTCAATCATACAGAAGCTCCAACTTTTGATGGTGTAACTCCAAAGCCCATTATGTGCACTCTACCTCGAGCTTCCTTTCCAAATAAGGTACACTTAACCATAGTTTTCAAGTAATACTTTAGTTTTGAGGAAGCTCATCTCTTCAAAAATATCATCCTCAAGAAGTAAAATATAGTGCGAGAAAAGAAGTTGCCTTCTTTAGCATAAAACTTGCGACTATGTCATGACCTGTGGAATATCAATAGTGGAATGTATAGATAAATAATTAAATTCGGAAAAATAAAAACCTTCAAAAATTGCGTATATAGAATCAGGTGACAAACCAAAGACTGATTCCACCAAGAAAATGTACCTCATCATGTAAAATGGGAAGCATCTTTCTGATTGCATCTTTCAATTCACTAACATGCGCATATGGATAAAGAAAGCAAGCTTCTGATCTGGTTACTTGTTATGAGTTCTAATTGATATAATGTAATTACATTTCACTCGGAATCTCAACTTAATGAAAGCAAGCCAAGTACTTGACTACTAGAAAAAACAAAGATCTTTGAGTGCACCTAGCTGCTTACTGGACTGAGGTCCACACGTGGTTCTGTTATAGCATCTACTTTGAGAGTCATGGCATACTCCACTAGCTTATCTTCCCTGGTGAAATTAGTTTCTATCACCGTTCAATTCAAAATTTCATACAGATTTGTTACAAATAGCATCAAAAGGAAAATAATGTGCATTGCAATAGTAAAAAACCACGACTTAGAGTCTCCAACAAAAATGAGAGTGTTGAAGAGGCAAGTAACATTTCACATTAAGATTTTTGATATTCAACTTACTAACATTATTATTCAGCTGCTGAAGTACGACATTTAATATCATGAAATTAAATTTACCTAAGTTCTTTTGGGCAATAAAACAACACTTCATCATGGACATCAACAGTGACTTTTTGAAGTCTCCTCATGCCCTGGTTCATCATCAAAATATTTCTCAATTTGACAAATATATATACATTCAAAAACCCCTTATGAATAAAGGAGACATATAACATCAATAAAATAATTTTTTGCAATGCTAATATATATATTCAGAGAACAACAAACTTCACATCTTCTTTTGTTATTCTTATAGAAATCGAGGTTTGGTTCCAAAAAAACAAATATTTGACATAAATTAAGGTTCTAATGCATATCAAAACCACACATACCATTGTCATTTATAGTGGAAAGGAATGACTTTAGAAAGAGTAGTTTCACCTCTTGCAACTTCCTTTCCATCCGCAACATAAGTCCACTACCCTGCAACACCCAAAAACATATGAATATAATGCAAGCATATTATAATTTTATCGCAAATGTTTTTACAAAAATGACATAAGCAGTAATCTCACAAAGAGAAAAGTGACAAAATCAGCAACATTACATACAACTGTCTAAGCAATGTGGCACGTCATTTACTAAAAAAGAGTCTTTTTTACCAGCAAAAAAAATTGGCAACAGGGTAGAGGTGAAAACATCATCCAAATTCTTATAAATGGTGACAATATTATCCATGTAAGGAGCTGTTATTTCTATAAAACAAATCAATCTTTTCCAATCAATAACCCACATGGAATCAGAAACCATAATCAGTGTGCAATTAAAAACCATGCCAACAAATTGTTAACTCCCCAAAATGTGAAATTTATACTGAAATCATGGATAAAATAAAACATCTGCAAAACATACTGTCAAAAAATCTTGTACCTTGATCCGTGAATTGCTACTGGCATGAAGGACAATCACTACTGAACTCACTAGGCTTGGGGATACAAACACTACAAAATCCAGATAATAAAATTTCAAAATGAAATCTTTCAGCATTCTATGCATGGAAAATTATCTAGTTGGAAACATAATGGAACAAACTGGTGTTTAATAAAGTTAGAGCTGTGAAAAACAAAGTTCATGTTTAAATTGACTAAGGATGGAGATGCTAATGCGAACTATTTTGTAATTTCATAGAAAAAGCCAAGACAATGATATAAAATGTCTAATTTCATAGTACTTTTCCTAATGATATAAATTTCACAAAATTTAGTGCAAAGGGAAAATTCAAAAAACATTAACAATCAAGATTTGTGTACTAAAATTATTGTTCTTTATTATTTTCCAAAAAATCGAGTAATCTAAATTTTGGCTGAGAATTAGTTAATGTTTTTATTCACTACTTGACATCCAAAAACAACATAGAGCCAACCTTACATGTTTAAAGAAACATGTTAAGCATTGAAACTGTACTCTCATAAAAACAGCATCTTTACAAACTAAAAGTTTTTAGTTGAATATGCAAGTGAAGAGGGAAAAACAAAAATTAACCAAACAATAAAATAATTCTTTAAATTTAAATTAGGAGATTTACCGAGAAGAATCTTGAACATTTACTCAAATACAAGAACACTTGGAGAATTTCATGTCTCACCTGAAACTGCAATAAATTTTATATAATCAACACCTAAACTCAGCGGAAACAATTGAAACTTTCTCCTCGAATTCAAAGCCACGCACGCACACTACAAAAAATAAAAAAATTTCAAAGATAAAATTTGAACAATACAATGAAAATCCGAAGAAAAGGGGATATGGGTTTCGAATTTTACCCCCATGTCGTAATAAAACACTGGATTAGCATGACTTCATCCATTTCACTGTAAGAGTGGGTGCCCAGTGAGCCAACTGTGTGGCTATGGGCTTTGTTGACTCTTTGTATAAACAATCTTTTGTTTAATATTATTTACACTTTTATGGCAATGACTTTATATTACTTCATATTGTTATATTGTGATATACTATTGTTGTTTTGATAAAGACCTTGAATATACTATAGTGTATGTAAGATGTGGTAGAACATGGAGATGTCTATCATGAAATACATCTTATAGTCACTGTATATTCTAAAACCGTTCCTAGTCGATTGAGCCGTCCGATAATAAGGATAAGGATCGCTCGAGTTTGAGACTAGCATTTGCGATGCGGAGTACCACGTTTCATTGGTAGGGAACATGGAGATGTTCGAAGCATGCAAATGGATATTCATAGGATGAATAGTCGAACTACCCTATCCGGACTTTCCAAGTGGTTATCACTTATCGAGTGGATAAAGTCCGCGGTTTTGGTTGTACACCATTAGTCCTTACGACTTGAAACATCATGGAGACTCTATATGCTAGTACTGTGCTTTGACTCGTTTACCGACTCTGAGGGGGTCATCAGGTGTCGAGATTGGGTACAGTTACGACACATGTAGGAGTCAATGCATTGTTGTCAAGGATTCACCACATACTTGCGAGTGTGGATATCCTATGCGATCTGAGGAGATATTAGTGTGACAAATCTCTGGCCAGAGTACTTGATGTGATTTAAGAAATGGTTTCTTAGTAGCACATGCGATGTCACTAATTTGATCTTCAAGATGCATTGCATAGTTATCGAATCTTGAGCGACTCTCGATATACCAATGGTTGTTGATTCGATCGGGATATATGGATGAAGGGACCGTACTGTACGCTAACCAAAATCTACTGGTTCTTGTAGGCACTATCAGTGATACCTAGGGAATCATGGGCGATGTTGCTAGGCGCTTTACCATGATTCGTTGGGCAAGTCGGAAAGTGTTGTTCCGAGTCACAAGGAGTTGTGAGCCCACGGCTAGCTGTATCCCTGAACCATTGAGGGTCACACAGTGTAATGGAGTTTTAATCCCCGTTGAGATAGTTAAATTTAAAGAGTTAAATTTAATGAACTAAGGAGTTGGACTTCTTAAATAAGAGTAAGGGAGTAGGATTTCCTAAAATGACATAGGGATGGACATTTTTGGAAACCACTGAATTCGGATTCAGGAAAATTTATTTTGACTTTAAAACGTGCAAAAATGGTTTCTGTGCACATTGGTGAAATCGTTTCATCAATCGGAGTCACGATGAATTTTATATTAATTTCTGAACGAGCGGGCTTTGCTTGTCGGGCCCCAGCTTATGACTAATGGGCCCTAAGGTGTTAGTGGCCTGCATTATAAATAAGTTATTTCAGTACAGAAATTACACACAACAGGTCATTTTTTGAGACAGAAATTTCGAACCCTCCTCTCTCTCAAAAAGCAATCGGCCGACCCCTCCCTACCTCTGCCCGAGAAAATTCTGGTCTGTGATTTTGAATCGCAGTAAGGAATAACGAATCAAATTCGTGTATTCTCTTCGCAGAAAACTTCTGATAGATTTTCTAGTGCAATCTATCAGAGGGATTAAACCTCTGTTCGTGGACCTGATTGAAGGCGTTCATCGGTTCCAGGGAGAGACAACAAGAGCAGAATTGTTCTGTTGGTGTCCATTAATCTCGTTGCGAGATTTGAGGTAAAATTTATTTAATTGTTATTTAAATTTTACACACACGTAATTCAATCGATGAACGGTTGATACCCATACCATGGAAACGTTCCATGAAAAATTTTTAAAACTTCCGCTGCACCGGGTATCAATCGTAATTGGTCTGGGAACTCGCCAGTTTTCCAACAGTGGTATCAAAGCCAGGTTGCTCAGATCAATCGATTGAATTAATCAATTGTACAAAATTTTTGAGTCTCGGTTTTTGAAACAAAATAAATATTTTTAATAAAAAAAAAATTTTTTCCGGGGGCGAAACCCGGGCAGCGATTGGATCGCTGCCCGGAGGGGGCAGCGATGGTCGCTGCCCCCAGGGGCGGCGCACGGCGCCGCCCAAAGGGGGCGCACGGCGCCGCCCAGGGCAGCGCTGTGCGCTGCCCAGCGCAGCGCTGGGCGCTGCGCAGGGCAGCGCTCGGCGCCGCCCAGCGGCGGCGCCAGGCGCCGCCAGGGCAGCAAGCGTTGCTGCCCTAAGGGGGCAGCCGGGCTGCCCCGGCCCGCGCCCGGGTGCGGGCCAACCCGGGAGTGTCCCGGGTGGCCCGCGGGGAAAAATTAATATTTTATTAAAAATTAATTTTAATATGTTAAAATTTTATTTTTGGTCCGGTCAAAAATTGTTTTTGATTGGTTCACGAGATTTCGGATCGAATTGTTCGAGTCCGTAAATTTTAAAATTGATTTTGGATAAATTTGAATTTTTGGAAAATTTTAATATTTTATCCGTAAATTGAATTTTGAAATCAATTATTTTGGTACAATTGATGATAAGATATGATCTTATGATATATTGAGTAAAATATGATTTTATTTGTAAAATTGGATTTTATAGATAAAATATGATTTTATTTGATATGGAGATAAAATATGATTTTATATGTGAAATGTGATTTTATATATAAAATATGATTTTATCTTGTTTAAATTTGAATTGCCACAGCATGTTATCCAATAAATTAATTTTGAATTAAATGTTATTGGATAAGGATGATCGATTGCCATGACCAATTTTGTAGGTGTATGTTAGGAATTTACATTTTGTCTTTATTGTTGTTGGTTTTATTAATGGGCCTGGTTTATGGCCCGATATGAATGTCATATGTAATAAAAGTGGGCTTGGTTTATAGCCCGTTCCCACCCCCTAAAAATGTATCCCCTACTTGTCATTGTTATTTATTGTAAATACATTAGATTTAGTGGGAGATCAAGATTTGAAGATGGTGGGCCCAGCAGACAATGAAGACTGAAGAAATGTAAATTGGAAGCATATGTAATAGGATTGCATTTGCATACTGCATATTACCTAGGATTGGACTAAGACCCGTGATTGGCAACCACGGGTCAATTAGAAATGGAATCGATCATCCTATATATAATATGTGATATTATGATTGTATGCATGTTTAGACATAAATTGCGTGAATCCGGCAATGCATGCAATAAATTAAATATGATGAGACAAATATTTTTATAAATAAAATCCCTCATTTTAAATATGATTTAAAATTTATATCAAGATAAATAAAGGAAATTTAAATATTGTTTAAATGTTCCTACCTTCCATCAACGGTCAATGTATGTGATGCTACCCGCGGATACGGTCCGGCTCATATTATTGGGGGGCCCGTCCGTCGGAAAGCTGTACATTGGATCGACAAATGTTGTAAGTTGGGTGGAACTCCCATGGGATCGGCTCATATTATTGGGGGATCCACATGGCGACCGTCCATCACAACTTAATATTGATGGGTCATCTTGACATGTCACTTTAAACGGCGTCATATTATTGGGCCCTTATTGGACATGAGGTAAACACATGGGGGTTGCTTTGGAAGCAATTGGGCTCTACCTTTTGAGAATTATGGTTGGCTGATATTATTCGGGACCATAAGTTTGTCAATTGGACTCCATGTTCTCACTAAGGAAAAAGTTTCCCGTTTTCACTAGAGGGTGGTGAAATCGTTAAAATAGTGGGAGTGAGATTCATAAAATTAAATTCGCCTATTTTATGTCTTAGTAAATTGTTAAACAATCATTGATATATGTCTGTTTTTCCTTTTCAGTATTTCATACAATGAATTCGCGAAATCCTTTATTCTCGATCCTCGAACAAAACAAGCTGACTGGCGCCAACTATACGGAATGGTTCCGGAAGTTGAAGATTGTCTTAACTTCGGAGAAAATGCTCTACGTGTTAGAGAAAGCACCTCCGAAGGAAGCACCAGCTGACATAAGTCCGGAGGAATTGGCCAAACTTGATGCATGGTGTGACCATGACATCAAGACCAAATGCTATATGCAAGCCTCGATGTCTGATGAACTCCAGAGGCGATTTGAGGACACGGTGAATGCTGCTGACATTCACACGCAACTCAAGGAACTTTTTGGGGCTCAGTCGAGGGCTGAAAGGTTCTCTACTGTTAAGGAGTTGATGACGTGCCGCATGCGTGAAGGGACTTCGGTCCGTGATCATGGGGTACGAGTGATTTGGCTCATACAGAAGTTAGCGACCCTTGATTTGGTGTTGGAGCATGAACTCAATGTGGACTTGCTGCTTCTATCTCTTCCTTCTTCATTTGATGGATTCGTGATAAATTTTAATATGAACAAGATAGAGGCCACCCTTGAAGAGATGGTCAATATGCTCGTTACATATGAATCCACACTTAAGAAGGATAAGCCAGCTTTCTTGGTGGGCTCCTCATCTTCTGCTAAGAAGGGGCCAAGTATGAAGGGCAAGAAACGTTCTGCCCCACCCAAGAAAGTGGAACCCGAGAAGAAGCAAAAGACAAAGGCTTCAAACGATGGAAAATCCAAGGATGTTTGCCATTACTGCAAGAAGCCGGGTCATTGGAAGCGCAACTGCAAGGAGTATCTTGAGCAGTTGGGAACTGCAAAGGGTATGTTCTATATCGAAATAAACATGTCACTTAATACAACTTCTTGGGTATTGGATACCGGATGTGGATCTCACATTTGCAATGATTTGCAGGTGATGACAAGAAGTCGCAGGCTTAGAATGGGTGAGACCCAGCTGAGGCTCGGGAATGGTTCCAGAGTTGAAGCTACGGCCATTGGAGATGTTTGTTTGATTTTGCAGAATGGTTTTAAATTATTGTTGAGAGATGTTTTATTTGTGCCAGATTTAATTAAAAACATTATTTCTATTTCTATGCTTGATAGAGATGGTTATTCTTGTAATTTTGTGAATGGGATTTGCAGTATTTACAAGAATGAATGTTTAATTGGAAATGGACAACTTGAAAACGATCTATATTTAAAACTAAAAGACGTTCCAGTGAATTGTATTGACAAACCGGCAACAACAAACAAAAGGAAAATCGATAGTCAAAACCCGGCAAACCTATGGCACGCTAGACTAGGTCATATTTCCTCAAGGAGGATGAACAAGCTAGTGGGAGAGGGCATGTTTGATATGTCTGATATTAACTCTCTACCTACTTGTGAATCCTGCCTAAAAGGAAAAATGACTAAATCTCCTTTTAAGGGGAAGCCTGAGCGTAGTCAAAATCTGTTGGATTTGATCCATACAGATGTTTGTGGTCCATTTAGAGTAGGGACTCAACATGGCCACACCTACTTCATTACCTTTACTGATGATTATTCTAGGTATGGGTATTTATATTTAATGAAATATAAGTCTGAAGCATTTGAAAAGTTCAAAGAATTCAAGGCTGAAGTAGAAAACAAGCTAGGTAAAAGTATTAAAGCACTTCGATCGGATCGAGGTGGAGAATACTTGAGTACCGAGTTTTTGGACTATCTAAAAGAGAATGGGATTCTCTCTCAGTGGACTCCTCCTATGACACCACAGCTTAATGGTGTATCGGAGCGTCGTAATCGAACTTTGTTGGACATGGTTCGATCAATGATGAGCTTCACTGAGCTTCCACCTTCGTTTTGGGGCTATGCGCTTGAAACGGCGGTATTGTTGTTGAACAACGTCCACACTAAATCAGTGGACAAAACACCATACGAGTTATGGAATGGCAAAGCTCCTAAGTATTCGTACTTGAGGATTTGGGGATGTCCTGCTTACGTGAAGCGGACAGTGGGAGATAAGTTGGATAGTCGATCCAGCTTGTGTTATTTTGTGGGGTATCCGAAGAATTCAATCGGATATTATTTCTATTATCCTGCTGAAACAAAGGTGTTTGTTTCACGGAATGCCACCTTCTTGGAGAAGGAGTTCTTATTGGATAAGAAAGGCGAGATGATGGAACTCGAAGAAGTTCGAGAAGAACCCGAAATACAAAATAACGATCCCACACCTCAGGAACCATTGCTGGACACGCCTGCACCTAGAAGATCCGAGAGGAATTCTAGACCTCCAGTTCGATATGGTCTTCTTCTTGAAGAGGGTCAAGATGAACCCGACATTGGATGTGATCCAAGAAGCTTCAAGGAAGCAATTTCTGATGCGGATTCGAATTTATGGCTTGAAGCTATGCAGTCAGAATTGGATTCGATGCATACTAACCAAGTCTGGTCTTTAGTTGATCCTCCCGATGGAATTGTTCCAATAGGGTGTAAATGGATCTACAAAAGAAAGCTTGGGCCTGATGGTAAGATATTGACTTACAAGGCGCGATTGGTGGCGAAAGGTTATACTCAAAGGCAAGGAGTTGACTATGATGAAACCTTTTCACCAGTCGCAATGTTCAAGTCCATAAGAATCCTAATTGCCATAGCTGCATGGTATGACTATGAGATATGGCAGATGGATGTGAAGACTGCTTTTCTTAATGGAGACATTAAGGAAGAAATCTATATGAAGCAGCCTGAGGGGTTCACATCCATGGGAAGCGAGCATAAGGTATGCAAGCTTCAGAGATCAATTTATGGTCTAAAACAAGCATCAAGAAGTTGGAACCAGAAATTTGATGAAACAATAAAAGATTTTGGTTTCATCAAGAACCCGGAGGAACCTTGCGTGTACAAGAAATTAGTTAAGGATGCGGTGACATTCTTAGTACTTTATGTTGATGACATCCTACTCATTGGGAATGATGTAGGGATGTTGCAGTCAACAAAGATATGGTTATCAGGTAGATTTTCGATGAAGGATTTGGGAGAGGCATCCTACATTCTTGGGATACAGATCTATAGAGATAGGTCTAAGAGAATGATAGGACTCACTCAATCAACCTACATCGATACCATATTGAAACGGTTTTCAATGGATGGGTCCAAGAGAGGACATCTACCCATGTGTCATGGAGTTTCTCTATCCAAGTCTATGTGTCCCAAGACTGATGCAGAGATAGAGAATATGACACATGTACCATATGCGTCAGCTATAGGTAGTATCATGTATGGGATGATATCTACCAGACCGGATGTAGCATTTGCTCTGAGTGTCACGAGCAGATATCAGTCTAATCCTGGTCAGATGCATTGGAAAGCCGTGAAGGACATTCTTAAGTACTTGCGAAGGACTAAGAATATGTTCATGGTTTATGGAGGACGAGAACTCAAACTGGAAGGCTATACCGACTCTAGCTTCCAAAGTGATGTGGATGACTCGAAGTCA
Source organism: Henckelia pumila (assembly GCF_033568475.1). Classification (NCBI taxonomy): domain Eukaryota; kingdom Viridiplantae; phylum Streptophyta; class Magnoliopsida; order Lamiales; family Gesneriaceae; genus Henckelia; species Henckelia pumila. The sequence goes on from NC_133120.1 coordinate 38,997,034, forward strand.
ACCTCTGGATTTGTGTTCATGCTCAATGGCGGTGCTGTCTCTTGGAAGAGTTCCAAGCAGGACACCACAGCGGATTCCACCACTGAGGCTGAATACATTGCAGCATCAGCTGCTGCTAAAGAGGCCGTTTGGATGAGGAATTTCGTCCAAGAGTTGGGCGTCATTCCTGAATTTGTTGGTCCAGTCCCGGTGTACTGCGACAACACGGGTGCCGTTGCTCAAGCAAAGGAACCAAGGTCTCATCAAAGATCCAAACACGTACTGAGGAAATACCACATAATCCGGGAGATTGTGGAAAGAGGAGACATCAGTGTCGAACGAGTGGCCTCTGCAGACAATATCGCTGATCCACTTACTAAGCCTTTGCCAGGACCATTGTTTGACAAACATCGCGAAGCAATGGGTCTACGTAGTATGACTAGTTGGCTATAGGGCAAGTGGGAGATTGTAAGAGTGGGTGCCCAGTGAGCCAACTGTGTGGCTATGGGCTTTGTTGACTCTTTGTATAAACAATCTTTTGTTTAATATTATTTACACTTTTATGGCAATGACTTTATATTACTTCATATTGTTATATTGTGATATACTATTGTTGTTTTGATAAAGACCTTGAATATACTATAGTGTATGTAAGATGTGGTAGAACATGGAGATGTCTATCATGAAATACATCTTATAGTCACTGTATATTTTAAAACCGTTCCTAGTCGATTGAGCCGTCCGATAATAAGGATAAGGATCGCTCGAGTTTGAGACTAGCATTTGCGATGCGGAGTACCACGTTTCATTGGTAGGGAACATGGAGATGTTCGAAGCATGCAAATGGATATTCATAGGATGAATAGTCGAACTACCCTATCCGGACTTTCCAAGTGGTTATGACTTATCGAGTGGATAAAGTCCGCGGTTTTGGTTGTACACCATTAGTCCTTACGACTTGAAACATCATGGAGACTCTATATGCTAGTACTGTGCTTTGACTCGTTTACCGACTCTGAGGGGGTCATCAGGTGTCGAGATTGGGTACAGTTACGACACATGTAGGAGTCAATGCATTGTTGTCAAGGATTCACCACATACTTGCGAGTGTGGATATCCTATGCGATCTGAGGAGATATTAGTGTGACAAATCTCTGGCCAGAGTACTTGATGTGATTTAAGAAATGGTTTCTTAGTAGCACATGCGATGTCACTAATTTGATCTTCAAGATGCATTGCATAGTTATCGAATCTTGAGCGACTCTCGATATACCAATGGTTGTTGATTCGATCGGGATATATGGATGAAGGGACCGTACTGTACGCTAACCAAAATCTACTGGTTCTTGTAGGCACTATCAGTGATACCTAGGGAATCATGGGGCGATGTTGCTAGGCGCTTTACCATGATTCGTTGGGCAAGTCGGAAAGTGTTGTTCCGAGTCACAAGGAGTTGTGAGCCCACGGCTAGCTGTATCCCTGAACCATTGAGGGTCACACAGTGTAATGGAGTTTTAATCCCCGTTGAGATAGTTAAATTTAAAGAGTTAAATTTAATGAACTAAGGAGTTGGACTTCTTAAATAAGAGTAAGGGAGTAGGATTTCATAAAATGACATAGGGATGGACATTTTTGGAAACCACTGAATTCGGATTCAGGAAAATTTATTTTGACTTTAAAACGTGCAAAAATGGTTTCTGTGCACATTGGTGAAATCGTTTCATCAATCGGAGTCACGATGAATTTTATATTAATTTCTGAACGAGCGGGCTTTGCTTGTCGGGCCCCAGCTTATGACTAATGGGCCCTAAGGTGTTAGTGGCCTGCATTATAAATAAGTTATTTCAGTACAGAAATTACACACAACAGGTCATTTTTTGAGACAGAAATTTCGAACCCTCCTCTCTCTCAAAAAGCAATCGGCCGACCCCTCCCTACCTCTGCCCGAGAAAATTCCGGTCTGTGATTTTGAATCGCAGTAAGGAATAACGAATCAAATTCGTGTATTCTCTTCGCAGAAAACTTCTGATAGATTTTCTAGTGCAATCTATCAGAGGGATTAAACCTCTGTTCGTGGACCTGATTGAAGGCGTTCATCGGTTCCAGGGAGAGACAACAAGAGCAGAATTGTTCTGTTGGTGTCCATTAATCTCGTTGCGAGATTTGAGGTAAAATTTATTTAATTGTTATTTAAATTTTACACACACGTAATTCAATCGATGAACGGTTGATACCCATACCATGGAAACGTTCCATGAAAAATTTTTAAAACTTCCGCTGCACCGGGTATCAATCGTAATTGGTCTGGGAACTCGCCAGTTTTCCAACATTCACATCATCCCTAGTGTTATTAAAACTCCCATCAATTATAGAAGTGAATGAGAGGATTTGGTGATGGGAGGGTTGTGAAAAAAAAAAAAAAGAGAGAAAATGCGAAGAGGAAAGAGAAGTGATTTGGGGATTTGACACCGAGCTTATGATACTAAGCGCTGAAATAAAGAAATTTTCATTTAAAAAAAGAAAGAAACAAATCTATTTTATTTCTAGACTATTAGCAATAAGCTTCGCGGGCTGTAAAGATTAAGTTTCAACAGCATGCCCCAATGCCGCCATTGAAATAATTATTAGTAGCTTGCTTTTCCTGCATGCTGTTATTGTATAATCTAAAACAATATTAGCAGCATACATGGTTAGGCACGCTGTAAATAATACTATTGGCGGCGTGCTTTTAATGTGCGCCGTTGATGCCGTGCTGCGAAAAGTCAAATTTCTTTACGTATTAACAATATTAATATTTTTGGTTTATTTTTAAATATTTTTTTTTTTGTTTTCAGCCAACGTGTTAAGGATTTTCTTGAAATTTATGATATGTTTGCTTCATAGATTCATAGCAATAGTTTTCGTAAATATATCTCGATTATTATAATTTAAGATAAACATATTATGATTTCATCAATATACTATAATTTTAAAATTTTTATATTTATTTGTAGATATTTGACTGTCATCATTTTCAAAATCGTTCAAGTTACAAAATCTATAGAATTTCATTTAAAAAAATAATTAAAAAAGTCTCCAGGAATCTTAGAATTCTCGTTACAGTTCAATGACAAAATTCAATAAAAATCTATCAATTTTACAAAAGTATGTCATTTTAAAAATTCATTAAAATTCATTAAGTCTGAATTGAATACAAAAGTTTTGATATAATTTTAATAATAAATATAGAGATGGATCTGCTTGTGATGTTTGGAGAAATAAATAATAATAATTTATAAAAGTTTTTTATAATTAGAAATCTATACAAATCTTTGGTATGAGTGGTGGAGAATTTTTAAATTTTCATAGTTGTACCTAAGTTTTCAAATTTTATACTAAAGAATTTAATAGAAGTTAATGGAGATTTACTAACATTTTGGATATCTATCTATAGACTTTTATAGAGTTTTAAAAAGTCAAGTTTGAATATCACTTGACTTTTTAAAACTCTATGAAACTCCATGTTTAAATTTTAATACCACCGGACTTTTGTAGAGTTTATAAAAATTTAGATTGAATAACTCTAGACTTTTAAACTCTACAAAAGTCATTAAAAGTCATTGTTTATTTCTCGTATTAACTTGTCCATTTTTTGTTTTGGTTCATTAATATTGCAAATTTTTTCTCGGTACACTAACTTTAATTTTGGGCTATATTGGTCCAATATTTAACATGACACAAAAAAAATACTAAGTTTTCAATTATTATTTTAAAAAATAATGTGAATTATAGACTGAGTTTTCAATGGTCAATTAACTTTCCGTCATTTTTATATATACTATGTAAATTATTTGAGATTGTTTAGCCAGAAAATAAAATAAAATTATTTTCGAAGCCCAACAAGAAAAGGCAATCAGAGCCCAATCCATTCGGCCCATCAGTAATAAAAAAGTCCAAAGCCAAAAATGGTAGCGACAAAGTGGGAAATAGAAATCTGATTCAAAATGCAAAGACCAAGTCAAAGTAATGAGAGAAAGAAGTGGTATACGTTGGCCAGTCATGAACAAAATAGAGTAGTTGGAAGTTACAAAAAGAAAACCATCGGCAGAGGGAACAAAGGAGGACATAAACAATTATCAATCAAAACACAGCTCCAAAAGCTTGATCTTCTCAGCAATATTTCTACATTTTATCGTCTTCATATTTTAGCATTTATCCAGAAATTTCAGCGTACATATTTAGCTTGTTTTTGCGGGGTTCCTCGAACTGTTATAACATTTTGTTTATGTTTTTATGGCCTTCAAGTGTCATTTTGAATTTTCAGTAGCAAGGATGATGAATTCGATTGCTATTAATAATTCTTCTTCTACATTGCTTGAGTTTCTTAGCGTATAACCGGTGGATCTGAGACCGAAGGTGAAATCGGGGCTCATTTTAGCTTGATTTTTAGAAGTTATATCTTTATTTTTGTTTCTTATTTTCATTTGGCACTCACGTTCCTGGCACGCCTGCATTCTACCCGCTCGAGCCATTTTTTGTGTGCAAACATAATTTTGGCACGTCCGATGAGACCAATGCTGCCGAGGAACCGTAAAGATCAGGAGAAAGGCGATGGAAATTCGTGAGATACCAGAAATGATATTGGTTTCTTCTGAACACTTTGATTCCATGATTTCAATAAAGTTTAAAGATATGGATATGATGGTTGCTAGCACCATGGAACGTTTGGAGAAGGCACATAGGCTTGTGATTTCGGCCATGGGCTTCATGCGAGGTGAGATGAGCAAAATCACTTCTAGCGGAGAATCGGTTCCTAAAGTCACCGTGTCGCAGGAACAAACAGTTAACCCGAAGAAAACTGCTGAGAAAAGTAATAAATCTAAGGAAGGTGGAGGATCCAGTGGAGGTTCCCCGACAGGTGATCTTTGCCGCCCTGGACACTCTCGTTTTGTTCCTCCGAGTGAAAGGTACACTCCTCCTCATAAAAGAGAAGAGGAATTATGGGGAATAATTCCACCAAATCAGAAAGCCAGTGGTAAAGGACCTGTAGTTCAAAGTTTTGCAGTCACCAACCCGGGAGCGCAACCAGGTTTTTATGAGGAACCATTTTCTTGCCCATATCCTATGCTGAACACTCGGGGGGCAACCACTTATCATCATCCCCTGAATGGACCAACACCAGTGGATCAGGAACTATTGAGAGAGATGGTACAAGATTTATATGGACCAGGGATTAGGCCAATGACCAGGCCAGAGTTCCACAAGCCATACCCAGAGATCATTGACATTAATAATCCTTATCCCAAGGGTTTCAAGGCACCTGACTTTACATTGTTCTCAGGGGATGATGATCAATCATCTACAGAGAATGTAGCACGGTTCACTATTCGATGCGGCACATTGGCCAATTATGAAAATTTTTCATTCTTCAAGATGAGACTGTTCCCAAACACTCTTACTGGAACATATTTCACATGGTACACTCAGTTGCCAAGGAACTTTATTTTCACTTGGCATGAATTGGAGAAGTTGTTCCACACTCAATTATATCAAACTGAACCAAAGACTAGTATTGCTGATTTTTTTAGATTGACTCAGAAATTTGGGAAAACATCATGGTTGTTCATTGAACGATTCATGAAGTTAAAAAGCCGTTGTAAGGTGTTCCTTCCAGAACCTGAATTTGTCAAATTGGATCAAAGAGGTTTAGACTTCAAGTTGAGGAAGAAGTTCCAGGGAATTGAATTTCGTGATTTCATGAAATGGCCGCGAAAGTGGCTGAATATGAGCAACTCTTACAAAAGGAGTCACGTAGAAAGAAAACCACTGTTGGTTCTTATTATCAGGACGTGGAAGATGTTGCATTAGCAGAAGTTGGGAAATGAGGTTCCTTTATATGCCCATCTCTAAAACGTAAAGCTGGAGAGCCAATGAAATCAGGTTCATCATTGATGCAAGTCCAGAGTATCATTCAGTACACGTTTGATGTTTCAAAAATAAAAGAGATTTTCGATTTTCTTGTCAAGGAGAAGTTTGTCACATTTCCAGCAGATCATCATATCCCGAAGAAAGAAGAATTGAAAGGAAAAAAAATACTGTAAGTATCATAATTATTTTAATCACACTACAAATTCTTGTTGGGCATTTAGGAACATCGTTCAAGACAGAATCACTAAGGGGGTACTGAAGTTTCCCTAGAAGAAAGATACCATGTTGATAGAAGAGGATCCTTTTCCTCCTGTGGCACAAGTGAATGTCAGTACTCCAGATTTAAGGAGTATTATTAATCAGCGAAGGGAGGATCGACGAGACAGATAAATGACTATGAGGAGACCAATGAAGCAAAGTTGGGTTCCTAAGTATATGATATTTGACATCAAAGAAGAGAAATACAGAGACAAGTTCACTTGGTATGGAATCAAAGACAAGATCCATAAACATGTTGAAGGAACCATGGCCCATGGGCTAAGGAAACCTTACGACGGCCCCAGAAAAATGTGCTCAGGGGGCAGTAAAGGGGTTCCCTGACAAACAAAAATTTTTTCCCAAACCAACAGGTCACTTTCCAGGCAGATGAACCATGATTAGGAAACTAAAATCCCGCGAAGAGATAGACCTAGATTTTTGGTTCCTCCAAGCGTGCAACCTGATGGACAGTGGCATTTGCTGCGTCACAAAAAATTTCCCTTGCCACTTACAATAAATCAAAAACGGAGGCTTTTGAGGGAAAAAGCAATGGCACGCAGAGCTAAAGAAGAACCTTCATTGCCAGACAAAATCAAATTTGGTTGAAAGGCGACTAGGACAAGGAGTTTGAGGATGATGACTTGTTGTCCGAGGAAGAACCAAGTACCAAGAAATAGATTAGTTTCTAAGTAGGCGAATTCACCATATCGGTGGATTGCGCCACTGGATTTGTGATCTTACCTGATATGTTCAAGTCTAAAGAGGAACCTGCCAGTTCTGTAGAACTAATGCAGGAGGATGGTATGGAAGATGCATCCAGGGAACCATGCAGTGGTGTGAATATACAAGAGGAACCACATAAAACAAAGATAGTGATCATTGAGAAGCCTGCCATTGAAATGACCAAGCATATCAGGCCTCTATCCATCAAGGCACATGTGAATGGTCAACCGATTTCAAGGGTTTTGATTGATAATGGTTCTGCAGTGAACATTCTACCATTAAGAGTATTCAGGAACCTTGGGAAATAAGAAACATATCTTATTCCAACAGAGATTTCTGTAATAGCATTCACCAAGGAAGCTATCAAGACTATTGGAGTGTTCCCTGCAGAGGTATTGGTAGGGAGCAAAACTTCCATTTCAGAATTTTTTGTGGTGAACTCTTCTGCCAATTTTTAGGCTTTGTTAGGCCGAGATTGGATACATGCAAATCATTGCATACCATCGTCAATGCACCAGTTCCTCATGTTCTGGATAGGAGATGATGTGGAGATCATACAACCAGATTCTCAACCTTTCCAAACAAATTCCAATGTGGTTGAATCCAGATATTACAATGGTGATTTTGGGCCAATTAAGTTCTATGGGCAAAACAATGGTGGACAACCCAAGTCTGTATATATGAAGACAATAGGAACCAATGAAGTGTTTGATAGAATCCTTAAAACTACGCTCATTGTGCCTCCTAGGCCGATGATCCAGTCACTCATTGAAGGTGTTGATGATTGAGTTCCACACGTTGGAATCATAGGTAGCTGCAGCCTCCATCAGGAAAGCACAAGTGCAGCAGATGATTGACTTGGTACGAGATAACCTACTGTGGGAAGTAAATGATTCTGAGATTATTTATGAAGAGGAACCTGATCCTTCTGAAGAATTGGAATTGGAGGATCTTGCACTAGCACCTTCGCAGCTAGAGGATCACCAACATCAAGTTCAAGACCCTTTAGAGGAAGTGAACTTGGGAGATTTGGATAATCCAAAGCCTGTGTATGTTAGTTCCTTTCTAGATGATGAATTCAAAGTCAAATTGAAAGAATTGTTGACAGAATTCAAGGATTGATTTGCTTGGAGTTATGAACACATGCCTGGCTTAGATCGAAAATTGGTGGAACAATGTCTTCCCATAAAGGATGAGTTCAAATCATACAAACAGCTGGCACGGAGAATGTCCAAAGAATTCGAAGCAAAAGTGAAAGAAGAAATAGAGAGGTTGTTAAAATCATGGTTCATTAGACCAATCAGATATGCAGAATGGCTCTCCAATGTGGTTCCTATGATGAAGAAAAATGGGAAATTGAGGGTATGCATTGATTTCAAGGATCTCAATCGAGCCACTCCCAAAGATGTTTATGTGATGCCCATAGCCGATATGCTTGTGGATTCAGTGGCCAACAATGAACTATTATCATTCATGGATGGAAATTCTAGGTACAACCAAATAAAGATTGATGAAGGGGACATAGAAAAAACGGCCTTCAGATGTCCAGGTGCTATCGGTACTTTTGAATGACTTGTGATGCCATTTGTATTAAAGAACGGTGGTGCAACCTACCAAAGAGCAATGAATGCAATTTTTCATGATATGATTAACCACTTTATCGAAGTGTACATCGATGATATCGTGGTAAAGTCCAAAAAAGCAAAGGATCATGTGGAACATTTAAAAAAAAGTTTTGAACGGATGAGGAAACATGATCTCAAACTGAATCCATTGAAGTGTGCCTTTGGAGTTAAAGTAGGGAACTTCTTGGGTTTTTTGGTCCACCAGCGAGGTGTTGAGGTGGATCAAAATAATTCCAAAGCCATCTTGAAGGCCAAGACACCAAAAAGTAAAAAGGAAATACAACGGTTCCTTGTCCAGGTTCATTTTCAATTTGGCGGGTAAAACTAAAGAATTCTCCCAGCTGTTGAAACTCAAAGAGTTCGAAAAATTTATATGGGAAGTTCACCATCAAGAAGATTTTAAAGGATAAAAGAGTACTTGTCTAGCCACCAATATTGATGCCTCGAAGGTATGCGGTTCCTTTGAAATTGTATATTGCAGTCGCTCCAGAGTCAACAGGGTGCTTACTAGCCCAAAATAATGAAGAAGACAAGTAGCATGCTATATATTACTTAAGTCGTTCACTTCATGAGGTGGAATGTAAATACTCTGTGTTATGAATCCTCTTGAGAATGATAAGTAAACACGATTATAAATTAAATCGCACCCTCAAATTAATAAACAAAAGATTCAAAGTGTTTTTCCCAATATTTGAAACAAGTAAAACTGATAAATTTGGATTTTCACCTTTAATCGACAAAACGATTAACAACAGAAATCACGAACAATCGAAACCAAAGAAAACCGTCAGATAACTTGTATCTGACAATCTTTAGTGAGAAATCAATTGACAAACATTTTCAAGTAATTAAACTGTGAAAAGTTTGATTTGAATAACCAAAGCAAAGTTTTGAAGGAATTTTTTGAGAGAATTTCAATATTGTGTATAAACTGAATCTGAATTATTATTAATGAAAATAAACAAAGTATTTATAGTTTACAATAAAAAATAAAAGATATAACAAAATATTGCTTAACGATATCAAAAATATCATCTAGAAAGTTTTCTAGTAGCTCTAAAACACTTAAAATAGGAAAATATATCACAAAATAATCAAAAGCCACGAAAACACACAAACATGCCGAAGTGTGTGTTTTATCTCAGAAAACACAGCTCACTCGAGCGGTAGGATACGTCCGCTCGAGCGGAAAACATTCCGACCAAAATTTTAAGTTGGGCTCGCTCGAGCGGTAGAAAGGGTCCGCTCGGGCGAGAAAGGTTCTGCCCCACACTTCTCTCTTATGCTCGCTCGAGCGGGAATAAGTGACTGCTCGGGAAAAATGTCTTTCGCCATAATTTTTAATTCTTCTTTATTTTCAGCTTCTAACACTTCAATGATGTTTAGACCTCCTCCATAATGATCTTCAAGTGTTCCAACTCCCTCTTGATAATTTATCATCAACATTTGAAGTGCTTTCTTGAACTTGTTAGCTCGGCTCCTCGTTATTGGTCCACGTGGCAACATCAATGGATCTCGAACTCTCCTTGCCACTTGATCCACATGTGAGCTATCCATGATCGCATCATCCTGTAAGGCCCGAGATTATTTGATTTAATCCAAGATTAATTAATTTTAATCCGAGAATATTTTAATTTGAGAATTTTTATAGTTTAGATTTAAATTTTAATATTCTTAAATTATTTAGGATTGAAATTGAATTAAATAAAGGGTCGAGGACCGAATTGCAAATTATGAAGAATTGAGGGGTTAAAGTGCAAATTTTTGTTTTGGTGGATTACACTTGTCCATACCATGTTATAAGATGCATAATTAAGTGAATCACCATTATTTATCAGCCAAGGAACCGAGAAGCTTCAGAAATAGATTTCCATGTTCCATTTCATTCTTCAAAGTTTGATATCTTCTAATCCGTCTGACCGATTTTTGATCTGAGCTTAGTTTCGGAATCCTTGCGGCGAGAGCTTAGATTTGATGTAAGTATCTCTTTGATCCAACTGGTTTCAAAATTATGTTGGGGGAAATCAGAATTCACGTATGAATTAGTGTCCTTGAGCTTATATGTATTGGATATTCGAAACCGGATCGAAGAACGGACAACGTATGAATTTATTATGAAATTTCAGCTTATGTTCGAAATTATCTCTACTGAATTATGCTGGTTTTCAATGGTTTATTGATGATATGAGTTGGTTAGGAGTTTCATATGATTGTTAGAATGGATTTGATATAGTTTCGATTACCGGTTTTTAGTCGTTACGCCGTTAGTTTACGATTTGAAGCCGTTTTGTTATCTTTTGAATAAGTTAAATCTCATATGATGCTATTGCTGGTTTCTATGGTGTATGATCACTTAATTTTCAGCTTGATTAAGAGGTTGACGAACTCGAGAAATATGTATTCGAATCGGCAAAGAAGGGAAGAAGGTTTTAAGTCGATTTGGTTATGAAGATTGAATGATACTTGAGTTAGTATTGAATAGAATTGTGATATGAGTTCTTGGTGCTAAATTTCAGATTGAAGTACTCAAGAACCGAGAAGGAAATAAGAAGGTATAAGACAACATCGAGAGTCAGGAATTCAATACTCAAGAATGATGCTTCTTGAGTGATTCCGCAAAAACCACATACTTGTTTATCGTTTGTGTTTACATTATTGATGTTGTCGATCCATTTCAGGTAGTGGATCTTTATTTGATATGATATGATATGAGATATGAATTGATTCTTATGCCAAGGTCAGATGGACCTTATTTTCGAGTCTGATGAGACAACGATAGATGGATATCCATGTCAAGATCGTATATGAATCTTGATGGCAAAGAATGTGATAGGAATCAATTCTTTATATATGCGTTTACTCTATTCTTGAGTCGAGAGTTGGGTTAGGGAGGGGCGATCGAGCGACGGTTTTTGACCGCCCGAGCGCACCCTTTCATAAAAAAAAAATTGTTTGATTTTCTTCCTTACTTGTTTTATTAATGATGTTTAATTACTAATTGCCCTAAGAATGAGATTAGCAACCCGAGGCCCCACAACAGGAGGTATCAAAGCGAAGTTAGTTCTTGGATTGAACTAGAATGAGCGGGGTAGATCGAGTTTATTTGATTGTTTATTTATTCTTGAAGCATGTTTATTATCTGAAATGATTTAAAGCTTTGAGAATTGCATGATACCTACTTATTTGAATTGATTGGAAGCATGTCTTGACTGAGAATGAATCTGAACTCGATCACTTGATAAGGCATTATTGTGCTAATCAGAGGAGGAATGAAACAGATTTGTTATATCTGAGATTGAATCGTGTACTAATCTGTTTGATAATCAGATATGCCTCGAAGACCAGAGACTAGACAGACTGGCACAGTTTCGTTGCCAAAACAGGCAGTGATAGCACCGACAGTGCCACAAGCAACAGAAGCACCGAGAGTAGAACCAAAAGTGCCACAAGCAACATAAATTCCTAGAACTGAACAACGTAGCACTTCTAGAGATATGGGGGATATGACTGCTACTCCGATGGAAACTCTGTTGAAAAGTTTTCAGTCGTTTAAACCACCAACACTGAAAGGAACTGAGAACTCTGTGGAATCTGAGAGCTGGCTCGAGGACATTGAAGAGTTATTTGAATCCCTTGATTATGCAGACGATCGTCGAGTCAAACTTATTATACACCAACTACATGAAGTTGCAAAAGGTTGGTGGATAGCAACACGAAGAGCACTAGAGCATCGAGGTACGGTCATTAAATGGTCTGTTTTTAAAACTGCTTTCTATCAACGATTCTTCCCGGTGTCTTATAGAAAGGAAAAAGGAGCAGAATTTGCTAGCTTGCAGCAAGGGCAATTGAACATTGAACAGTATGTTTCCAAATTTACGAGTCTGCTGAAATTTGCTCCCAATATAGCAGACAGTGATGAAGCTCAAGCAAACCAGTTCATTAATGGGTTGAATCCAGATGTTTTTACTCTTGTGAATGCGGGACGACCAAACAACTTTTCCGATGCTCTTAATCGTGCAAAGGGGGCTGAAGCTGGGTTACTGAGACAACGAGGAGCACTGTTTGTGCCATCACCAGTGAGACAACCCCAAGAACAGCCACAGATTCCACCACCGTCTCGATTTGAAGGAGGAGGTAGCAGCAGTGGTAAAAAGAATTTATTTAAAGGGAAATGAAAACAGTTTAAGCGATCTGGAGGTAGTTCTTCAAGCTCGAGTGGATCCAAATAGTTTAGAGCTGGACAGAGGTCTAGTGGTTCTGAGGTGTACTGTACCAAGTGTGGAGGTCATCATGCCAGCGACCAATTCCGAGGAGTGTTTGGCAGTTGTCATATATGTAACCAGACGGGACATTTTGCGAGAGTTTGCCCACAGCGTGGTGTTGGAGGTTCACAAGGTGCGGGATCATCGAGACCGATGGCTCAATATGAGAGACAAGCATCTTCTGTTCATTCATTTCAACCACGAACTTAGCAACAGGGGATACAAGGAGGAAGTCAGACTGTGAGTCAACCTCCGAGACAACAAGCTCGAGTATTTTCTTTGACTGAGGAGCAGGCACAGACATCACCTGATGATGTGATAGCATGTACTTGTTTTATTTGCGGTTATCCTGCTTATGTGCAAGTTGATACAGGAGCTTCTCATACCTTTATTTTTGAACAATTTACGTTATTGCATTCATTACCTGTTGAATCATTATCTGCTATTGTGTCTATTTCATCACCTTTGGGAAAAGGTATTGTGTCGATGAAATCCGTTGGAAATTGTACATTGTAGTATGACGGTAATGAGATTGAAATAGACTGTATTGTTCTTGGTTTGTACGACTTTGATTGTATTATTGACATCGACATGTTAACCAAGTACAGAGTTACAGTTGATTGTGTTCAGAAGGTTGTACAGTTCAGACCTGAGATGGCTGATGATTGGAGATTTTATGGTAAAGGTTCAAAATATCGTATTCCTTTGATATCTGTTCTATCCATGACACGTTTATTGCAGAAAGGAGCAGAGGGATTTCTTGTATATGCAGTGGATGTGACGAAAATTAGCCCGAAATTGGCTGATTTGCCAGTGGTTAGTGAATTCGCTTATTTCTTTCCTGATGAGATTCCAGGATTGCCACCATTCCAAGAGATAGACTTCAGCATTGAACTGATGCCAGGTACGCAACCTATTTCGAAAGCTCCCTATCGAATGACACTAGTTGAACTGAAAGAGTTGAAAGAACAGTTGGAAGATTTGTTAGCCAAAGGGTACATTAGACCGAGTGTTTCTCCTTGGGGTGCACCAGTACTTTTTGTACGAAAGAAGGACGGAACAATGAGATTGTGCATTGACTACCGACAGCTGAACAAAGCAACGGTAAAGAATCGTTATCCTTTACCTCAAATTGATGATTTGTTTGATCAGTTACATGGTTCGTCGGTATATTCGAAAATTGATTTAAGATCCGGCTACCATCAATTGAGAGTAAGAGATGAAGATGTATCGAAAACTGCTTTTCGAACGAGGTATGGTATAGCACGTAAAATCTAATCTACTAAATCACATTCATTTAATTTAATAAATATTAGGATTTATTATTTTTAAGTTTAATTGATTCAGATTCTTTATTTGAATTATGTGATATTAGTTATTTATTTAAATGATTTTGTTGTACTAACTATTTAATTATTACTATTAACTGTTTAAGTCTACTCATTTGAATTGTTTTATTATATCGCTTATTTGTTTTAAATATTTTAAAGATTTTAAGATTTTCTTATTTAAATAATTTTAATTGCTCGACTTATTTATTTAGAATAATTTAAGTTTAGCTATTAGTAATTTAAATTATTTTAAATGTCTAGTTTATTTATTTAAATATATTTTTAAATGTCTAAGTCATTTTAAATATTTTTATTCCGCTCGTATATTTATTTAAAATGACTTTTAAACATACATTTAGTTTGTTTAAATTATTTTAATCGTTTTGCTTGCTACTTAAATAGTTTACTCGCTGTCGTGATATTAGAATATTTAAAGTATTGAATTTAATTTCTAAGTTATTGTTTAAATTTTTTTAAAGTTTAAATTGCTCAAATATTATTAAGTTAATTATTCTTGAGATTTTTGAGTTCAGTGGCTTACGGTATCGGTTTTCGACAGTAAATTTCTAGATGTTATCTCAAGAGTTAATATATATGAGAATTGAGAAAAAATAGATGAAATGTTATTTTATAATTTTTAGGGTGTCAAAGAATTGCTTTTATCGCATTCATAAGTTTATTTTTTTTAAAGTTTTTCGAAAATTAGCATTTTCAAACCCGATAAATAAAATTAGAGCATTTAATTCTTGAAATTTCAATTTTGTGTATTTGCGAAATCAAGCCCGAACACTTTTACTCGCGCCATATAAAATACTACATGTTATATAATATTTTTTCTATACATTTATAGTATGTTGACCCGGCCCAAAAGTTTTTATTTTTCTTTTCAGCCCAAAAACACCCGGCCCATTTTTTGCTCACCCCTTCTCCAATCCATCGTAGATCGCAGAATTCTCACCATTTTCATTTCCCTCACTCGGTATGGCCTCATCTGATTTCCCCTCCATTTTCTCCAGCCGTCGGCCGCCGCAGCAGCTCCATCTTTTCCCGGAAAGGCTCACTGTCAGGCGAGCTGCTCGAGCTCTGCCTCCCCTGTTCCATCTCGTCGAAGCTTCCCCTCTCCTTCTTTTTTTATTTTTTGATTAAGGCATGATTATGGGCTTCTTTGGCAACCAAGTTGATTATTATGTTGTGTGCTTGTGTCCTTGCTTATATTTGCGAAGTTTTTCTGAGTTTATGAGGGCGTCCGATTATTTTCTGCATTTTTTTGAAAAACTGCTCGCGTTCTCTATTTTCCTGGAATTAGCCTTTGAATTCCTTGTTTCCCTTTGGTGTGTTGCAAATTCTTGTGATCCAAATGTGTCGTTTTTTTCATGTGTTGGTTAGTATGAGTTAGACGCTTGCTGTTAATGTATGCATTTATGCCACAGTTCAAATTTCTTGTGTTTGGGCATGTGTGGATTGAACCTGGTAATGCTCGGTTGGTGGATTAGGGGCTACCATGGGTGAGAACGTAGCTCACATGGTAGAGCTTAGGGTGTGTTGGAAATGGCTTGCAAATGGTGATGTAGGGCTGTCGACTTAGGTGTTGAAAAAGGAGATTGGTTTCAGGGCAGGGGCTAAACTCGAGCTGGGATATTGGTTCAGGGACAGGGGATTGTTGCTCGAGCTGGGGTATTGGCTTGTGAGGGAGTCGGTCTTAGGGGTTTTAGTGGGACTAGGAAGTGGTCTAGGTCTTAAGTTATAGATTGGGAATATGGGGGTCGCATGGTTAAGTTTTGAAGAACAGAGATGAGCTATTGAGCAAAAATTGTCAAGTGTCGGGGGCTGTCCAGAAATGTTCATAAAAAATAGGGTTGCACTCATGTTTTATTAAGGGCACGGGTTTGGGAATAGCCTAGTATGTTAGGGAAACGTCGTTTCAAGCAGGAACCAATTCGGTTAAGGTTTGGTTGTGTTCTAGGCTATTGAATGTTAAGGTCCGGATTTTAGATGTTAAGTGTTGTTGTCCGGAAACTTACTTGAAAGAAATCATTGGATAAGATTTGTATCTTGAGGATGACTTCCTAGTTAAGTATAGAGTGCATGGAAATCGTGTTTTCAAGAGAAATTCGTTTTGATTAAGAATCGAGTAAAATATAAGCCTTGCAAGTGGATTGCTCGGGATACGTCCTAAGTACTAAAAAGTAAAGTCTAGATTCTAAGCTATGGTTTGCCACCTAATTCACCATCCTTGTCAACCATATGGCATCATTCATTTCATAAATCGAGTAATAGAGTGAATATTTTCAAAGAAAGTCATTTCCATAAAAGCATGTTATATCTTTGAGTCGAGTCAAGTAAGAATGAAAGAAAATATTTTTGAACGAAGTGAGATGATTGTGACTACAGTAAAGCATGTGTTCGTGTGGGGCTGAGAGATGTTCTGGCCTTCCTTATCAAATAATTATGGGTTTCCTTACCTTAGCATGTGTTCGTGTGGGGCTGAGAGATATCTTGGCCTCCCTTACCAAATACAGTGCAAGATTGGGTTGGATGATATCCTGACCTCCTTGCGGCATAGTGCACTACAACCAAGATTATGATCGAAATCACAGAGTCACAATTCAAGGATCTAAGTTCACAGTTACAGTTACAATTTCAGTTTTAGTTACAGATCATTTCTAATTTGACTCGACTTAGTTTATATTCAGTTTCTGTCATGCATGAGATTATGTAAAGTTTAAGAAAGTTCCCAAGTTTAAATGTGTGAGTCATTGTATGAATTACATCTCATTCTCATTTATCTTTCAACTTTTTGGAGTAAATTTCAAGGTATATTAAGTACATGTTTTTTAAGTATTAAGCATGTACTTTTAAACCCTCGTTATTTCACCCCATATTCTTGCTGGGCCCCTAGGCTCACTAAATCTACTTGATGTAGGTTTAGGTTATCATTGAGATTGAGGGGCAGGACTATCGAGCGGAATGCGATGCGGGCACGACACATCCCTCTGACCATTCCAGTCTTCCGCAAAAGTTTATTTAGCACTTTAAAGTCTTTTATCTTGTTAATTTAGTAAATGTAAATGTAAAGATAATATTCTTTGGAATTGTTTGTGGGCACGTATGTATCAAATCATTAAACTTTTGGATGTTTGGTGTATCAATCTTTTTCTCAAGTTATCGTTTATTTTCTTTTCTCGGTCTAGATTATTTAGTGTTGTTGGTTTGGTTTGTATTTTTTTTGCTATCTGAGACAGGCGGATTTTAATCAAAATAGTTAGATCATGCCGAAATTTTTTTGAAAACCCGTATTTTTATTTAGTTTAATTTAAAGCAGAACTAGGGTCATTTCAGTTGGTATCAGAGCATGGTTTTGGTTGGGTTTTGCTTACTGCCGGTTGCAAGAAACTCGAGAAATCTCGCCTCAAAGTTGGTAAGTTTAATGGATTTTATATATTAGTCATACTTGAATTGATACTTTAAATGTTTTTATGTCATTCTTTTATTTTCAAAATATTTTCAAATCTAGGTGTTTAATTTATTTAAGTGTGTAGTTTAGTGTTTATTTTCGTTTAAAATTTTATTTTAGTAGTTTAAAGTGTATCATTTGACTGTTTATTTTATAGCATGTGGTTTTAAGTTAAACAGAGTTGGTGTGCCAATATTCTTTTCAGTTTTAGACAGTACGTGGATGTTGTTTGAGTTATCAGGTAGCGCTAATAATTTTTGATGAGATTGTAGGAGTTTGTTGGAAACATTAAACTTGCGCATTAGGAAATATTAATTGATGTGTCCTTGTGGTAATTTATCCTCTTGTGAATGGATTTTAGTCGGATATAACTAAGTGTATAGTTTGTTTAGAAATTTATTGATGTATGTTTTGTCAGTTAAGTTAATGAATCGAAATTCGTGTGAAGACTTGGGATACGTATTTTGTTTTATATGTTTAGGGATAGTATGAGTTTTTCGATTGTTATTTGGGAAAATACGATTTCATGAAATAGTGAGTCGGTTACTGTGAGTCTTTCAATTATGTGAACTACTATTCCGGTCGTTATTTATTTTTTTTTCTTTTGTGCTTAAATCCGTTGCAACATTTATTTTTGAGTATTTGAAATTTCTTTGCACATCTTTTGTTCATTTATGAATTCGTATGACATCAGTCAATGTTGTATTCGGCTACTTTGGCATTGGTCAAACTTCTTAATAATATCTTGTTTATATTTCGCACTTCATGGAATTTTTGTTAGTTCTAGAGCCACATGTTGATGTGAGTGAGATTCACATTGTCTTTCATTTTTTGGTGATCTACTTATGTTGTTATTGACATTTGAATATGCCTTAGGACCTTTGTGTTCCCTGATTATTGACTTGCGTGGACTTCTCTCGATTAAAGTCACACCGATTGTTTTAATTGTTCTTTTATTGTTTAAGCATGATGTCATTAACTTTGGATGAGTGATCACCAGATTTGTTATCTTGTTGGCTCATATTCATTGTTCTTGGAGCCTCTATTATTTTTCATTCATCCCAAGAATTAAATTATGAGTGAGTTGTTTTCACTATTACAGATTTTTATTTTTGGCTCGTTTGTTTGTAATGCTTCCGTCATTTCATTTCATATTGAGAAGCATTACTTGTATGTTTGTTTCATTTCATGATCCATCATGATAACGATTTTGGCAGGATTATCGAGCGGACTACGATGCGGGCACGACACATCCCTCTGACCATTCCAGTCTTCCGCAAAAGTTTATTTAGCACTTTAAAGTCTTTTATCTTGTTAATTTAGTAAATGTAAATGTAAAGATAATATTCTTTGGAATTGTTTGTGGGCACGTATGTATCAAATCGTTAAACTTTTGGATGTTTGGTGTGTCAATCTCTTTCTCAAGTTGTCGTTTATTTTCTTTTCTCGGTCTAGATTATTTAGTGTTGTTGGTTGGGTTTGTATTTTTTTTGCTATCTGAGACAGGCGGGTTTTAATCAAAATAGTTAGATCATGCCGAAATTTTTTTGAAAACCCGTATTTTTATTTAGTTTAATTTAAAGCAGAACTAGGGTCGTTTCAGTTGGTATCAGAGTATGGTTTTGGTTGGATTTTGCTTACTGCCGGTTGCAAGAAACTCGAGAAATCTCGTCTCAAAGTTTGTAAGTTTAATGGATTTTATATATTAGTCATACTTGAATTGATACTTTAAATGTTTTGATGTCATTCTTTTATTTTCAAAATATTTTCAAATCTAGGTGTTTAATTTATTTAAGTGTGTAGTTTAGTGTTTATTTTCGTTTAAAATTTTATTTTAGTAGTTTAAAGTGTATCATTTGACTGTTTATTTTATAGCATGTGGTTTTAAGTTAAACAGAGTTGGTGTGCCAATATTCTTTTCAGTTTTAGACAGTACGTGGATGTTGTTTGAGTTATCAGGTAGCGCTAATAATTTTTGATGAGATTGTAGGAGTTTGTTGGAAACATTAAACTTGCACATTAGGAAATATTAATTGATGTGTCCTTGTGGTAATTTATCCTCTTGTGAATGGATTTTAGTCGGATATAACTAAGTGTTAGTTTTTTTAGAAATTTATAGATGTATGTTTTGTCAGTTAAGTTAATGATGTTGGAGAACCGTGATCAGATCAATTAGAATTGATACCTGGTGCAGCGGAAGTTTAAAAGTTTTATTTTATTAATATGGAACGATTCCATAATGGGTATCAAAACTTTACGATTAAATTATGCGTGTAAAAATTAAATCACAATTAAATTTTTACCTCCAATCTCGAATCGAGATTATGGACACCAACAGATTACTCTGCTCTTGTTGTATATCCCAGGAACTGATGGACGAAAAATTCTTCAATCAGGTCCTCGAACGGAAATTTAATCCCTCTGATAGATTGCACTAGAAAATCTATCAGAAGTTTCTACGAAGAGAATTAACGAATTTGATCCGTTAAACCAGACTGCAAATTCAAAATTCACAGGCTGGAATTTTCGTGCAGAGAGAGGAAAAAGGGGGCGGCCACTTTTAATAAAAACAACTAGGGTTTTCGAAAATTGTGAGCCTCTGTTATGTTATTTCTGTACTGCAATAACTTATTTATAATGTGGGCTGCTAACAACTTAGGGCCCATTAGTCATAAGTTCAAGCCTGACAAGCAAAGCCCGCATGTTCAGAAATTAATATAAAATTCATCGTGACTCAGATTGATAAACCAATTTCACCAATGTTCACAGAAACCATTTCTGCATCTATTAGAGTCAAGATAAATTTTCTGAATCCGAATTCAGTGGTTTCCAAAAATGCCCATCCCTATGTCATTTTAGGAAATCTTACTCCTCTACTCTTAAATAAGAAGTTCCACTTCTTTGTTTATTAAATTTAACTCTTTAAATTTAACTATCTCAACGGGGATTAAAAATCCATTACTCTGTGTGACCCTCAATGATTCAGGAATACATCTAGCCGTGGGCTCACAACTCCTTGTGACTTGGAACAACAATTTCCGACTTGCCCATCGAATCATGGTAAGAGCGCCTAGAAACATCGCCCCACGATTCCCTAGGTATCACTGATAGTGCCTGCAAGAACCAATAGATTTTGGTTAGCGTACAGTACGGTCCCTTCATCCATATATCCCGATCGAATCAACAACCATTGGTAAATCGAGAGTCGTTCGAGATTCGATAACTATGCAATGCATCTTGAAGATCAAATAGTGACATCGCATGTGCTACAAAGAAATCATTTCTTAAAACACATCATGTACTCTGGCCAGAGATTCGTCACACTAATATCTCCTCAGATTGCATAGGATATCCACACTCGCAAGTATGTGGTGAATCCTTGACAACAAAGCATCGACTCCTATATGTGTCGTAACTGTACCCAATCCCGACACCTGATGACCCCAATAGAGTCGGTAAACGAGTCAAAGTACAGTACTAGCATATAGAGTCTCAATGATGTTTCAAGTAGTAAGGACTAATGGTGTACAACCAAAAACGTGGACTTTATCCACTCGATAAGTGATAACCACTTGGAAAGTCCGGATAGGGTAGTTCGATCATTCATCGTATGAATATCCATTTGCATGCTTTGAACATCTCTATGTTCCATACCAATGAAACGTGGTACTCGGCATCGCAAATGCTAGTCTCAATCTCGAGCGATCCTTATCCTTATTAACGGACGGCTCAATCGACTAGGAACTGTTTAGAATATGCAGTGACTATAAGATGTGTTTCATGATAGTCATCCCCATGTACTACCACATCTTACATACACTATAGTATATTCAAGGTCTTTATCAAAACAACAATAGTATATCACAATATAACAATATGAAGAAAGATAAAGTCATTGCCATTAATAAAAGTGTAAATTATATTAAACAAAATATTGTTTATACAAAGAGTCATCAAAGCCCTTAGCCACAAGTTGGCTCACCGGGCACCCATTCTTTCAATCTCCCACTTGCCCTAAAGCCAACTAGTCATACTACGTAGACCCATTGCTTCGCGATGTTTGTCAAATAATGGTCCTGGCAAGGGCTTAGTAAGTGGATCAACGATATTGTCTGCAGACGCCACTCTCTCGACAGTGATGTCTCCTCTTTCCACGATCTTCCGGATGATGTGGTATTTCCTCAGTACGTGTTTGGATCTTTGATGAGACCTTGGTTCCTTTGCCTGAGCAACGGCACCCGTGTTGTCACAGTACACCGGGACTGGACCAACAACTTCCGGAATAACGCCCAACTCTTAGACGAAATTCCTCATCCAAATGGCCTCTTTAGCAGCAGCTGATGCCGCAATGTATTCTGCCTCAGTGGTGGAATCCGCTGTGGTGTCCTGCTTGGAACTCTTCTAAGAGACAGCACCGCCATTGAGCATGAACACAAATCGAGAGGTTGACTTTGAGTCATCCACGTCACTTTGGAAGCTAGAGTCGGTATAGCCTTCCAATTTAAGTTCTCTTCCTCCATATACCATGAACATATTCTTAGTCCTTCGTAAGTACTTAAGAATGTCCTTCACGGCTTTCCAATGCATTTGACCGGGATTAGCTTGATATCTGCTCGTGACACTCAGAGCAAATGCTGCATCCGGTCTGGTAGATATCATCCCATACATGATACTACCTATGGCTGACGCATATGGTACATGTGTCATTTTCTCTATCTCTTCATCAGTCTTGGGACACATAGACTTGGATAGAGAAACTCCATGACACATAGGTAGATGTCCTCTCTTGGACCCATCCATTGAAAACCTTTTCAATATGGTGTCGATGTAGGTTGCTTGAGTGAGTCCTATCATTCTCTTAGATCTATCTCTATAGATCTGTATCCCTAGAATATAGGATTCCTCACCCAAATCCTTCATCGAGAATCTACCTGATAACCATATCTTTGTTGACTGCAACATCCCTACGTCATTCCCAATGAGTAGGATGTCATCAACATAAAGTACTAAGAATGTCACAGCA
Organism: Henckelia pumila; assembly: GCF_033568475.1. NCBI lineage: Eukaryota > Viridiplantae > Streptophyta > Magnoliopsida > Lamiales > Gesneriaceae > Henckelia > Henckelia pumila. Next base: position 39,019,596 of record NC_133120.1, read on the forward strand.
TCCTTAACTACTTTCTTGTACACGCACGGTTCCTCCGGGTTCTTGATGAAACCAAAATCCTTTATTATTTCATCAAATTTCTGGTTCCAACTTCTTGATGCTTATTTGAGACCATAGATTGATCTCTGAAGCTTGCATACCTTATACTTGCTTCCCATGGATGTGTATCCCTTAGGCTGCATCATATAGATCTCTTCCTTAATGTTTCCATTAAGAAATGCAGTCTTCACATCCATTTGCCATATCTCATAGTCATACCAAGCAGCTATGGCAATAAGGATTCTTATGGACTTGAACATTGCAACTGGTGAAAAGGTTTCATCATAGTCAACTCCTTGTCTTTGAGTATAACCTTTCGCCACCAATCGTGCCTTGTAGGTCAATACCTTACCATCAGGCCCAAGCTTTCTCTTGTAGATCCATTTACACCCTATTGGAACAATTCAATCGGGAGGATCTACTAAAGACCAAACTTGGTTTGTATGCATCGAATCTATTTCCGACTGCATAGCTTCAAGCCATAAATTTGAATCCGCATCAGAAATTGCTTCTTTGAAGTTTCTTGGATCACATCCAACATCGGGTTCATCTTGATCCCCTTCAAGAAGAAGACCATATCGAATAGGAGGTCTAGAAGTCCTCTCGGATCTTCTAGGTATAGGCGTGTCTATCAATGGTTCCTGAGGTGTAGGATCATTATTTTGTATTTTGGGTTCTTCTCGAATTTCTTCGAGTTCCATCATCTCGCCTTTCTTATCCAATAAGAACTCCTTCTCCAAGAATGTGGCATTCCTTGAAACAAACACCTTTGTTTCAGCAGGATGATAGAAATAATATCCGATTGAATTCTTTGGATACCCTACAAAATAACATAAGGTGGATCGACTATCCAAATTATCTCCCACTGTCTGCTTCACGTAAGCAGGACATCCCCAAATCCTCAAGTACGAATACTTAGGAGCTTTGCCATTCCATAACTCGTATGGTGTTTTGTCCACTGCTTTGGTGTGGACGTTGTTCAACAACAACACCACCGTTTCAAGCGCGTAGCCCCAAAACGAAGGTGGAAGCTCAGTGAAGCTCATCATGGATCGAACCATGTCCAACAAAGTTCGATTACGACGCTCCGATACACCATTCAGCTGTGGTGTCATAGGAGGAGTCCACTGAGAGAGAATCCCATTCTCTTTCAGATAGTCCAAAAACTCGGTACTTAAGTATTCTCCACCTCGATCCGATCGAAATGCTTTAATACTTTTACCTAGTTTGTTTTCTACTTCAGCCTTGAATTCTTTGAACTTTTCAAATGCTTCAGACTTATATTTCATTAAATATAAATACCCATACCTTGAATAATCATCAGTAAAGGTAATGAAGTAGGTGTGGCCAAATTGAGTACCAATTCTAAATGGACCACAAACATCTGTATGGATCAAATCCAACAGATTTTTACTACGCTCAGATTTCCCCTTAAAAGGAGATTTAGTCATTTTTCCTTTCAGGCAGGACTAACAAGTAGGTAGAGAGTTAATATCAGACATATCAAACATGCCCTCTCCCATTAGCTTGTTCATCCTCCTTGAGGAAATATGACCTAGCCTAGCATTCCAAAGGTATGCCGGGTTTTGACTATCGATTTTCCTTTTGTTTGTTGTTACCGGTTTATCAACATAATTTATTGGAACGTCTTTTAATTTTAAGTTATATAGATCGTTTTCAAGTTGTCCATTTCCAATTAAACATTCATTCTTGTAAATATTGCAAATCCCATTCACAAAATTGCAAGAATAACCATCTCTATCAAGCATAGAAATAGAAATAATGTTTTTAATCAAATCTGGAACAAATAAAACATCTCTCAAAAGTAACTTAAAATCGTTCTGCAAAATTAAATAAACGTCTCCCACAGCTTTGGCTTCAACTCTAGAACCATTTCCGAGCCTCAGCTGGGTCTCACCCATTCTAAGCTTGCGACTTCTTGTCATCACCTGCAAATCATTGCAAATGTGAGATCCACATCCGGTATCCAATACCCAAGAAGTAATATTAAGTGAAACATTTATTTCAATATAGAACATACCCTTCGTAGTTCGCAACTGCTCTAGATATTCCTTGCAGTTACGTTTCCAATGACCGGGTTTCTTGTAGTAATGGCAAACATCCTTGGACTTTTCCATGTTTGAAGCCTTTGTCTTTTTCTTCTTCTCGGGTCCGGTTTTCTTGGGTGGGGCAGAACGTTTCTTACCCTTTGTACTTGGCCCCTTCTTAGCTGAAGAAGAGGAGCCCACCAAGAGAACTGGTTTATCCTTCTTTAAAGTGGCTTCATATGTTACAAGCATATTGACCATCTCTTCAAGGGCGGCCTCTATCTTGTTCATATTGAAATTCACCACAAATCCGTCAAACGAAGAAGGAAGAGAGAGAAGTAATAAGTCCACGTTGAGTTCATGCTCCAACACCAAATCAAGCGTTACCAACTTCTGTATGAGCCAAATCACTTGTACCCCATGATCACGGACCGAAGTCCCTTCACGCATGCGACACGTCATTAGCTCTTTTACAGTAGCGAACCTTTCAGCTCTCGATTGAGCCCCAAAAAGTTCCTTGAGTTGTACGTGAATGTCAGCAGCATTCACGGTGTCCTCAAATCGCCTCTGGAGTTCATCAGACATTGAGGCTTGCATATAGCATTTGGCCTTGATATCATGGTCCCACCATGTATCAAGTTTGGCCAACTCTTCCGGACTTATGTCAGCTGGTGCTTCCTTCGGAGGAGATTTTTCTAACACGTAGAGCATCTTCTCCGAGGTCAAGACAATCTTCAACTTACGGAACCATTCCGTATAGTTTGCGCCAGTCAGTTTATTTTGTTCGAGAATAGAGAATAGTGGATTGCGCGAATTCATCTTTATTTTTATACTGAAAAGAAACAAACAATTATCAGTGATTGTTTAATTAATTTACTAAGACATAAAATAGGCGAAATTTATTTTATGAATCTCACTCCCACTATTTTAACGATTTCACTACCCTCTAGTGAAAACGGGAAACTGTTTTCCTTAGTAGGAACATGGAGTCCAATTGACAAACTATGATCCCGAATAATATCAGCCAACCATAATTTTCAAAAGGTAGAGCCCAATTGCTTCCAAAGCAACCTCCACGTTTTTACCTCATGTCCAAAAAGGGCCCAATAATATGACGCCTTTTATTGTGACATGTCAAGATGACCCATCAATATTAAGTTGTGATGGACGGTCGCCATGTGGATCCCCCAATAATATGAGCCGATCCCATGGGAGTTCCATCCAACTTACAACATTTGTCGATCCAATGTACAGCTTTCCGACGAACGGGCCCCCCCAATAATATGAGCTGGACCGTATCCGCGGGTAGCATCTCATACATTGATCGTTGATGGAAGGTAGGAACATTTAAATAATATTTAAATTTCCTTTGTTTATCTTGATATCAATTTTAAATCATATTTAAAATGAGGGATTTTAATTTTGAAAATTTGTCTCATCATTTATAATTTGTATACTTGCGGGATTCATACAATTTAGTCTAAAACATGCATACAACGATAATATCATATATTATATAGGATGATCGATTCCATTTCTAATCGACCCGTGGTTGCCAATCACGAGTCTAAGTCCAATCCTAGGTAATATGCAGGTATGCAATGCAATCCTATTACATTGAGCTTCCAATTTACATTTCTTCTGTCTTTATTGTCTGCTGGGCCTACCTCCATCTTCAAATCTTCATCTCCCACTAAATCTAATGTATTTACAATAAATAACTATGACAAGTAGGGGATACATTTTAAGGGGTGGGAACGTGCCATAAACCAGGCCCACTTTTATTACATATGACAATTCATATTGGGCCATAAACCAGGCCATTAATAAATTCAACAACAATAAAAACAAATGTAAATTCCTAACATACACCTACAAAATTGGTCATGACAATCGATCATCCTTATCCAATAATATTTTAATTCAAAATTAATTTATTGGATAACATGCAATGGCAATTTAAATTAAAAGTATAAAATCATATTCCATATATAAAATCTTATTTTACATACAAAATCATATTTTATCTTTTTATCAAATAAAATCATATTTTACATATAAAATCCAATTTTATACATAAAATCAAATTTTACTCAATATTTCCATAAGATCATATCTTATCATCAATTGTACCAAAAATAATTAATTTCATAAAATCTGATTTAACGGATAAAATCTATAAATTTTCCAAAAATTCAAATTTATCCAAAAATCAATTTTAAAATTTTCGAACTCGAACAATTCGATCCGACGCCTCGTGGACCAATCAAAACAATTTTCGATCGGACCAAAAATAGAATTTTAACATATTAAAATTTTAATTTAAAAATAAAAATTAATTTTTCCCGGGCCTTCCGGGACGCTCCCGGGCTGCCCGCGCCCCCGGGCAGCCCGTCGCTGCCCCTAGGGCAGCGACGATCGCTGCCCGTGTTTTGCCCGAAAAAAAAAATTTATTTTAAAAAATTTATTTTGTTTAAAAAACCGAGGCTTAAAAAATTTTTGTACAATCGATTTATTTAATCGCTTGATCTGAGCAACCTGTCTCTGATACCACTGTTGGAGAACCGTGATCAGATCAATTAGAATTGATACCCGGTGCAGCGGAAGTTTAAAAGTTTTATTTTATTAATATGGAACGATTCCATAATGGGTATCAAAACTTTACGATTAAATTGTGCGTGTAAAAATTAAATCACAATTAAATTTTTACCTCCAATCTCGAATCGAGATTATGGACACCAACAGATTACTCTGCTCTTGTTGTATATCCTAGGAACTGATGGACGAACAATTCTTCAATCAGGTCCACGAACAGAAATTTAATCCCTCTGATAGATTGCACTAGAAAATCTATCAGAAGTTTCTACGAAGAGAATTAACGAATTTGATCCGTTAAACCAGACTGCAAATTCAAAATTCACAGGCTGGAATTTTCGTGCAGAGAGAGGAAAAAGGGGGCGGCCACTTTTAATAAAAACAACTAGGGTTTTCGAAAATTGTGAGCCTCTGTTGTGTAATTTTTGTACTGCAATAACTTATTTATAATGTGGGCTGCTAACAGCTTAGGGCCCATTAGTCATAAGTTCAAGCCTGACAAGCAAAGCCCGCATGTTCAGAAATTAATATAAAATTCATCGTGACTCAGATTAATAAACCAATTTCACCAATGTTCACAAAAACCATTTCTGCATCTTTTAGAGTCAAGATAAATTTTTTGAATCCGAATTCAGTGGTTTCCAAAAATGCCCATCCCTATGTCATTTTAGGAAATCTTACTCCTCTACTCTTAAATAAGAAGTCCAACTTCTTTGTTCATTAAATTTAACTCTTTAAATTTAACTATCTCAACGGGGATTAAAAATCCATTACTCTGTGTGACCCTCAATGGTTCAGGGATACAGCTAGCCGTGGGCTCACAACTCCTTGTGACCCGGAACAACAATTTCCGACTTGCCCATCGAATCATGGTAAGAGCGCCTAGCAACATCGCCCCATGATTCTCTAGGTATCACTGATAGTGCCTGAAAGAACCAATAGATTTTGGTTAGCGTACAGTACGGTCCCTTCATCCATATATCCCGATCGAATCAACAACCATTGGTAAATCGAGAGTCGTTCGAGATTCGATAACTATGCAATGCATCTTGAAGATCAAATAGTGACATCGCATGTGCTACTAAGAAACCATTTCTTAAAACACATCATGTACTCTGGCCAGAGATTCGTCACACTAATATCTACTCAGATTGCATAGGATATCCACACTCGCAAGTATGTGGTGAATCCTTGACAACAAAGCATCGACTCCTATATGTGTCGTAACTGTACCCAATCCCGACACCTGATGACCCCAATAGAGTCGGTAAACGAGTCAAAGTACAGTACTAGCATATAGAGTCTCAATGATGTTTCAAGTAGTAAGGACTAATGGTGTACAACCAAAAACGCGGACTTTATCCACTCGATAAGTGATAACCACTTGGAAAGTCCGGATAGGGTAGTTCGATCATTCATCGTATGAATATCCATTTGCATGCTTTGAACATCTCTATGTTCCATACCAATGAAACATGGCACTCGGCATCGCAAATGCTAGTCTCAATCTCGAGCGATCCTTATCCTTATTAACGGACGGCTCAATCGACTAGGAACTGTTTAGAATATGCAGTGACTATAAAATGTGTTTTATGATAGTCATCCCCATGTACTACCACATCTTACATACACTATAGTATATTCAAGGTCTTTATCAAAACAACAATAGTATATCACAATATAACAATATGAAGAAAGATAAAGTCATTGCCATTAATAAAAGTGTAAATTATATTAAACAAAAGATTGTTTATACAAAGAGTCATCAAAGCCCTTAGCCACAAGTTGGCTCACCGGGCACCCACTCTTTCAAATGAATCGAAATTCTTGTGAAGACTTGGGATACGTATTTTGTTTTATATGTTTAGGGATAGTATGAGTTTTTTGATTGTTATTGGGCAAATACGATTTCATGAAATAGTGAGTCGGTTACTGTGAGTCTTTCAATTATGTGAACTACTATTTCGGTCGTTATTTATTTTTTTTTCTTTTGTGCTTAAATCCGTTGCAACATTTATTTTTGAGTATTTGAAATTTCTTTGCACATCTTTTGTTCATTTATGAATTCGTATGACATCAGTCAATGTTGTATTCGGCTACTTTGGCATTGGTCAAACTTCTTAATAATATCTTGTTTATATTTCGCACTTCATGGAATTTTTCTTAGTTCTAGAGCCACATGTTGATGTGAGTGAGATTCACATTGTCTTTCGTTTTTTGGTGATCTACTTATGTTGTTATTGACATTTGAATATGCCTTAGGACCTTTGTGTTCCCTGATTATTGACTTGCGTGGACTTCTCTCGATTAAAGTCACACCGATTGTTTTAATTGTTCTTTTATTGTTTGAGCATGATGTCATTAACTTTGGATGAGTGATCACCAGATTTGTTATCTTGTTGGCTCATATTCATTGTTCTTGGAGCCTCTATTATTATTCATTCACCCCAAAAATTGAATTATGAGTGAGTTGTTTTCACTATTACAGATTTCTATTTTCGGCTCGTTTGTTTGTAATGTTTCCGTCATTTCATTTCATATTGAGAAGCATTACTTGTATGTTTGTTTCATTTCATGATCCATCATGATAAGGATTTTGGCAGGATTATCGAGCGGACTGCGATGCGGGCACGACACATCCCTCTGACCATTCCAGTCTTCCGCAAAAGTTTATTTAGCACTTTAAAGTCTTTTATCTTGTTAATTTACTAAATGTAAATGTAAAGATAATATTCTTTGGAATTGTTTGTGGGCACGTATGTATCAAATCGTTAAACTTTTGGATGTTTGGTGTGTCAATCTCTTTCTTAAGTTGTCGTTTATTTTCTTTTCTCGGTCTAGATTATTTAGTGTTGTTGGTTGGGTTTGTATTTTTTTTTTCTATCTGAGACAGGCGGGTTTTAATCAAAATAGTTAGATCATGCCGAAATTTTTTTGAAAACCCGTATTTTTATTTAGTTTAATTTAAAGCAGAACTAGAGTCGTTTCAGTTGGTATCAGAGTATGGTTTTGGTTGGGTTTTGCTTACTGCCGGTTGCAAGAAACTCGAGAAATCTCGCCTCAAAGTTTGTAAGTTTAATGGATTTTATATATTAGTCATACTTGAATTGATACTTTAAATGTTTTGATGTCATTCTTTTATTTTCAAAATATTTTCAAATCTAGGTGTTTAATTTATTTAAGTGTGTAGTTTAGTGTTTATTTTCGTTTAAAATTTTATTTTAGTAGTTTAAAGTGTATCATTTGACTGTTTATTTTATAGCATGTGGTTTTAAGTTAAAAAGAGTTGGTGTGCCAATATTCTTTTCAGTTTTAGACAGTACGTGGATGTTGTTTGAGTTATCAGGTAGCGCTAATAATTTTTGATGAGATTGTAGGAGTTTGTTGGAAACATTAAACTTGTGCATTAGAAAATATTAATTGATGTGTCCTTGTGGTAATTTATCCTCTTGTGAATGGATTTTAGTCGGATATAACTAAGTGTATAGTTTGTTTAGAAATTTATAGATGTATGTTTTGTCAGTTAACTTAATGAATCGAAATTCGTGTGAAGACTTGGGATACGTATTTTTTTTATATGTTTAGGGATAGTATGAGTTTTTCGATTGTTATTTGGGCAAATACGATTTCATGAAATAGTGAGTCGGTTACTGTGAGTCTTTCAATTATGTGAACTACTATTCCGGTCGTTATTTTTTTTTTCTTTTGTGCTTAAATCCGTTGCAACATTTATTTTTGAGTATTTGAAATTTCTTTGCACATCTTTTGTTCATTTATGAATTCGTATGACACCAGTCAACGTTGTATTCGGCTACTTTGGAATTGGTCAAACTTCTTAATAAAATCTTGTTTATATTTCGCACTTCATGGAATTTTTCATAGTTCTAGAGCCACATGTTGATGTGAGTGAGATTCACATTGTCTTTCATTTTTTGGTGATCTACTTATGTTGTTATTGACATTTGAATATGCCTTAGGACCGTTGTGTTCCCTGATTATTGACTTGCATGGACTTCTCTCGATTAAAGTCACACCGATTGTTTTAATTGTTCTTTTATTGTTTGAGCATGATGTCATTACCGTTGGATGAGTGATCACCAGATTTGTTATCTTGTTGGCTCATATTCATTGTTCTTGGAGCCTCTATTATTATTCATCCACCCCAAGAATTGAATTGTGAGTGAGTTGTTTTCACTATTATATATTTCTATTTTCGGCTCTTTTGTTTGTAATGCTTCCGTCATTTCATTTCATATTGAGAAGCATTACTTGTATGTTTGTTTCATTTCATGATCCATCATGATAAGGATTTTGGTGGATCATAGTTTCAATTATCAATTCGATTTCTTGTGTAGAGAATTGGCTCGTAACCGTTTAGTAAGTATTTAGACTGTTGGAATTTAGAATTAGTACTAGATAAAATCATAAGTTACCATTGTGTTCCGAGGAATGACGACTATCAATTATATCTATTTTTAGCGAGTAGACTTCTAGGTAGTAAGTTAATTGATTGGGTTGTTTGCATTTTAAATATGATCGTTAAGAGTAAATAGAAGACTTTGGTAAGTTGAATAGGTGATCAGTCGCGAGATAGAAAAATAGAGTTGTCCTTAGAGACTTTTGGGTACTTTACATTTGTATTCTAAGATTTAGTGAATGTCAACCGGTAAGGTCTGCACCAACTACGGGCATAGAATGATGAACAAAATATCTAGGAAGTTTCTGGATAAGCTGTGGATTTACCTACCGGTGAAATTCTAAGGTACTGGAGGAACAATTAGGAAGCATATACAATAAAATTACAAACTCTTTGAGGTGTCCAATTGCATACTAAGTTCTTGAAATACGAATTCAGGTTGTACATATAATAATTTTGAAATTTTTGGATTTTTGGACTTGCTGTGAAGTTGAACTATGGATTTGAGATATGTCCTTAGGCGATACGTGAGAACTATTTGGTACTTAGAGACGATCTAATCCAATAAATGGATGATAACTCGTGGAATGTTTTGGCTCAAGGATAAATATGGATTTTTTAATCGTTGCATCTGAGATAGGAAAGGTGGATAAATCCATTGGAAGATTTTAACTAAGAATTAAACTGTCGGTAGAACCAAGAATGACAAAGAGACGAAAGTAGGAATGGGTGTACGGAAATTTTGGGATATGTTTAGTTGCCAATTTGGATTCTTTATATTATTGGATGATATTTTGGAACCGAACAATGGATTTTATGGTTATATTTTCTTATCAGGGATTGGATTAGATTTATTTATAGAAATAGGTCGATCAATCCTAAGTTAAGAAGAGTCATTAATTCCACTTGAAGGTTAACTGAACTAGAGTAATTGTTTAAGAGAATTTTAAGCATCCTCAGAAGCATTGCGAGTTATAGTAACTAATAAGAAATTGAGTATAGTCCAAGATAATTAAGCAAATCATTGCTAAAAAGTGACGTGGGCCTTTGGAATTTCGAAGGGTTTTCAAGTTGCTCTTGGAGGCATCATTCCGTCGTAATATTAACGATTTGAGAATATAAGGAAATTAACTCGTTTTGTCGAGCCTTGCGCGATTGTTGAAGAGATAGGTAAATTATTTTATCGTTTGGGCATGCCGTAGAGTTTGGATGTGGAAGTATGGGCCAGATATATGTCGTATCTTTCGTATAGTCCCTTAGCTATCGTATTTATAAAAGCTTAGTGTTTAGTTGCTATTTATTATGGGAACTTGTGAATTTCTTAAGATCTCGAGTTGTATATCATATGAGTTAACCTTAATTGGTAAATAGACATTAAGCATAGTTTCGAGGTTAGGAAGCTTTTAAGATATGAGTAAGATCGACATAAATTCTCTATCGGTTACACATACCCTTATTGCTTGAAGTTGTGACCAAGACTTAAAGAAATTGAACTAAGGGAAAATATCCGATATTTTAGGAGTTTAAGTGGCGAATTAAAACTCTTGATATCACATTGGAACAGTGGTTAGAAATTTCTCCTAGGATACCTTCATATGGGAATAAATTAGAATCGAAGTTATATGTTGCAGTAGGAGTTAGTCAGATATTTGATGATATAGGTAACAATAAGCATAAGAGTGTGCGGCGAAAGCTAATTAGCGTCAACTCGTGTGGGTGAAAGGTAAGAAAATTTATGGTGCTATGGTCTTAGGTATTCGAACCTAGTTAATAAGTCTTGAATTTCGAGGACAAAATTTCATTTAAGAGGGGAAGAAATTGTAGCACCTAAAATCTAATCTACTAAATCGCATTTATGTAATTTAATAAATATTAGGATTTATTATTTTTAATTTTAATTGATTCAAATTCTTTATTTGAACTATGTGTTAATAAATATTAGTTATTTATTTAAATGATTTTGTTGTACTAACTATTTAATTATTGCTATTAATTGTTTAAGTCTACTCATTTGAATTGTTTTATTATATCACTTATTTGTTTTAAATATTTTAAAGATATTAAGATTTGCTTATTTAAATGATTTTAATTGCTCGACTTATTTATTTAGAATAATTTAATTTTAGCGATTAGGAATTTTAAATTATTTTAAATGTCTAGTTTATTTATTTAAATATTTATTTAAATGTCTAAGTCATTTTAAATAATTTTATTCCGCTCGTATATTTATTTAAAATGACTTTTAAACATACATTTAGTTTGTTTAAATTATTTTAATCGTTGTTACTTAAATAGTTTACTCGCTGCCATGACATCAGAATATTTAAAGTATTGAATTTAATTTCTAAGTTATTGTTTAAATTCCTTTAAAGTTTAAATTGCTCAAATATTATTAAGTTAATTATTCTTGAGATTTTTTAGTTCAGTGGCTTCCGCTATCGGTTTTCGGCAGTAAATTTCTAGATGTTATCTCAAGAGTTAATATTTGTGAGAATTGAGAAAAAATAGATGAAATGTTATTTTATAATTTTTCGGGTGTCAAAGAATTTCTTTTATCGCATTCATGAGTTTATTGTTTTTAAAGTTTTTCAAAAATTAGCATTTTCAAACCCGATAAATAAAATTAGAGCATTTAATTCTTGAAATTTCAATTTTGTGTATTTGCGAAATCAAGGCCAAACACTTTTACTCTCGCCATATAAAATACTACATGTTATATAATATTTTTTCTATACATTTATTGTATGTTGACCCGACCCAAAAGTTTTTATTTTTCTTTTTAGCCCAAAAACACCCGGCCCATTTTTTACTCACCCCTTCTCCAATCCATCGTAGATCGCAGACTTCTCACCATTTCCATTTCCCTCACTCGGTTTGGCCTCATCTGATTTCCCCTCCATTTTATCCAGCCGTCGGCCGCCGCAACAATTCCATCTTTTCCCGGAAAGGCTCACTGTCAGGCGAGCTGCTCGAGCTCCGCCTCCCCTGTTCCATCTCGTCGAAGCTTCCCCTCTCCTTCTTTTTTTAATTTTTTATAAGGCAAGATTATGGGCTTCTGTGGCCACCAAGTTGATTATTACATTGTGTGCTTATGTCCCTGCTTATATTTGCGAAGTTTTTCTGAGTTTATGAGGGCGTCCGATTATTTTATGCATTTTTTTGAAAAACTGCTCGCGTTCTCTATTTTCCTGGAATTAGCCGTTCAAAATCCTTGTTTCCCTTTGGTGTGTTGCAAATTCTTGTGATCCAAATGTGTCATTTTTTTCATGTTTGGTTAGTTGTGAGTTAGACGCTTGCTGTTAACGTACTCATTTATGCCACATTTCAAATTTCTTGTGTTTGGGCGTGTGTGGATTGAATCTGGTGATGCTCGGATGGTGGATTAGGGGCTACCATGGGTGAGAACGTAGCTCACATGGTAGAGCTTAGGGTGTGTTGGAAATGGCTTGCAAATGGTGATGTAAGGCTGTAGACTTGGGTGTTGAAACAGGAGGTCGGTTTCAGGGCAAGGGCTAAACTCGAGCTGGGATATTGGTTCAGGGACAGGGGACTGATGCTCGAGCTGGGGTATTGGCTTGTGAGGGAGTCGGTCTTAGGGTTTTAGTGGGACTAGGAAGTGGTCTAGGTCTTAAGTTATAGATTGGGAATATGGGGGTCACATGGTTAAGTTTTGAAGAACAGAGATGAGCTATTGAGAAAAAATTGTCAAGTGTCGGGGGCTGTCCGGAAATGGTCATTCAAAATAGGGTTGAACTCATGTTTTGACTAAGGGCACGGGTTTGGGAATAGCCTAGTATGTTAGGAAAACGTCGTTTCAAGCAGGAACCAATTCGGTTAAGGTTTGGTTGTGTTCTATGCTATTGAATGTTAAGGTCCGGATTTTAGATGTTAAGTGTTGTTGTCCGGAAACTTACTTGCCAAAAATTATTGGATAAGATTTGTATCTTGAGGATGACTTCCTAATTAAGTATAGAGTGCATGGAAATCGTGTTTTCAAGCGAAATTCGTTTTGATTAAGAATTGAGTAAAATATAAGCCTTGCAAGTGGATTGCTCGAATCATGTTTGTATGTTTACCCGTACTTTCGTATTGAGCGTAGTCGCTCACGTCCAGTGTTTTTGTATGTCTGGACAACCCATTCGACGGGGCAGATACAGGTATAGGTGGTGTATCCAGTAGTTTGGTGTAAGGCCCCGAAAATATTAAGTTATTAATTTTTGGAATTTGATATTTAAATTCCAAATTGGAAAATAATTAATTTGAGAATTTGCAGGATTGAGATTTAAATTTCGGGATTCTAAAATTAAAGATTAAAATATTTGAATTAGATATTTATGGGATTTAGGATTGAAATTCCGAGTTTTTGAAATAAAAGGGATTGAATTTGAAGTTTCAAATTTGCTCTTGGACTGAATTGCAATTCTTGGAGAGGTCAGGAACAAAAGTGAAAAATCCTATATTTTAGTGGGACACATGGCATTTATATGTGTGAGACCATGGTTCTAAACATCTAATTTCGGATTAAACAAATAATAAAGCTTACGATTACCAAGGTTCAAGTAATTAAATTTTTTTTTAAAGGCCCCGCGCTTGCAGGCTACACTTCCAGAGCCCCGGCTGAAGGCTTGCGCCCGCTTGAGATGCATCTCTCGCGCGCGCGGGCTAACAAACTCGAGCCCCTGGGAGTTCCTTGCGCGCACACGGAAGGCCTGGGCAGAAATGCTCCGCCTAACAAAAATTATTCCCGCGCTCGCTTTCAACATGCATTCAAAACATACACAAAACGAGGTGTAGAGAATACACGCAATATCAAAACATGCTTTTATAAAGCCTAAGATCAACAAGAAGTCTAGATCGATAAAAGTTCCAAACATGCTTCGATTCTAGATTACGATCCGAATACAGAAGAAATTCGAATTACATTACATACAAGTTCGAGTTCTAACATGCTTCAATCTTAAACTAGATAAACATGCTGATTCGAATTTTAAACCGAGTCCCACTACTAAACTCTCCCTCTTGATTCTAACCAGGTCCTCGCTGACTTGATCCTGCCCCTTCTGTTTCCAAGTACACATACAAAACAAAGCAACAGCCGGATAACTCCGGTGAGAATGATTTTTCCCAGTAAAAGCAACATAACAAGTAATACATGTAACATCTCAACAACATGCTTTCAAGACAACATAATCAATTCAAAAAAAATGATATGCATGTCTTTAAAATAGGGATATCATTTCTGATAAACAAGGGATTGCTTCTCTGCTTTTGGGATCCCGAGGATGAGATCACGTAACAACTCACCGACTCTTCCAATCGAGGTGGTGCCACGTATCCCACTCCCCTAGACTTTGTTGCGACTATAAGGAGTATGCTGACACTAGGTGAACCTCTACACCCAGGCCACTCACAGTATAGCTCCCAAAACGTCTAAACAAAAAGGGATGTTCCGCCCGCTGAATCAAAGGTTTGGATCAATATGAATGCAAAAGAAAACATAAAGAATTAAGCCATAAAACAAACTCAATCAACAACAAAATACAAGTTCCACAACCTAGAACAAGTATTGATGAAAGTATGTGATTTTAAGGGAAACTCGAGAATCAACTAGCTCGAGTATGCTATCCCGCTAACGATGACTGCTTTTACCTTTCAATGCAATAGCTCCAACTCTGGATGAGCAACAATAAAAGGTTATATCAGAAACTATACAACCTAACAACAACAACGACTCAAGGTAATCTCTTTACTGTTCTTCGTCCAACTCTTCGACGATCCAATGCTGCTAACACAGGTCTCAACAAACTCCAAATGAATCTTTACGGGGGAAAAGAAGATCAACAACGACGATCAACTCATAAGCCAAGGTTCAACAACACAAAGCTGTTCAAAATCTCTAAAACTCAAACCGGCGACCTAACGGCTATAAACTGAACAAACCGGAAATGCAGACATCAGTATAACAAAGATACTAACTCACAACGATGTTAATACAACAAAAATACTGCAAACCCATCAAATCTTAAACTCCAAATTTTTGAATAAACTTCCAAAAATCATAACAATTCCGAACGACGTTCTAATTCAAAATCGACTGAGAATAAACGATCAGAACTCTGCCAAGAACAACATACTCGCAACTCAATAGATTCTAACAACATCCAAAAAATAGAACGAATCTGATCGGAGAAATACTTACGATAAAATGGAGCTCTCGCTGCCGTGATCGCTAATCTGCCTTCAGAATAAAATTTCAACGGACGGATCGACCGGAAATCGAAATCACAAAGCTTGGAATCACGTTTGGGCGCCTTCAATGGAGGAGGAACGAAATGAGGAAGGAGATGAAGTGTTTTGACAAGTCAACAGTGAGTAGATAATATATAAAATCCATTATTTGGGTTTTAGTCCCTGAAATTTCCAAAATTTGCAAAATAGACCCTGATAAATATCAAAACGGCCCTCGACTTCTGAAAACTCTGATTATCTCAAATAAGCTCAATTAAGATAAAATCAGGGCATTACAATTCTCCCCCTCTAAGAAGAGATTTCATCCTCGAAATCAATAAGAATCACAACTCATAAGATAGAATAAAGAACTAGAAACTAAAATATGAACTCACATAACCAGAATAGCTCTGGAAAATGTTGTTTCATATCTGACTCGGTCTCCCAAGTCGCTTCCTCGACTCCATGTCGGCTCAACTGTACTTTCACCAACGAAATCAACTTGGTTCTGAGCTGCTTCTCTTTCCGATCAAGGATTTGAATCGGTCGCTCAAAGTAGCTTAGAGTCTTGTCTAACTCGGCTTCGTAAGGCTGGAGAATATGAGAAGGATCCGGATGATACTTCCGCAGCATAGAGACGTGAAAAATGTCATGAATACCAGATAAAGATGGAGGAAGTGCAAGTGTGTAGGCAAGATCGCCTAACTTCTCGAGAATCTCGTACGGCCCGATGAATCTTGGAGATAACTTCTCTCTCTTACCAAATCTGACAGTGCCTCTGAAAGGAGAAATCTTAAGGAAAACGCTGTCTCCCTGCTCGAAAATCAGAGGTTTACGTCTGACATTCGCATACTTTACCTGTCTATCTTGAGCTGCTTCATTCTCAACTGAATGATCTTTACTTGCTTTGCCATATCTCGAAGCATATCTGGTCCCAAATTAGGTAACTCGGACAAATCATTTCAAAACAACGGAGATCGGCACTTCTTACCGTACAAAGCCTCAAAATGCGCCATAACGATACTCACATGGAAGCTGTTGTTGTAAAAAAACTCAACAAGAGGCAAAGAATCTTGCCAACTAGTCCCAAAGTTTAGCACTACCGCTCGCAGCATATTCACTAAAGTCTGGATAGTCCGCTCTGACTGTCCATCGGTCTGAGGATGATAAGATGTACTCAGATGTAATCGAGTACCAAGTGCCTCCTGAAGACTGTGCCAAAAGTGCAAAGTGAATCTAGGGTCTCGGTCTGAAACAATCGACTTCGGCAAACCATGCAATATCAAAACACTACTAACATATAAATCAGCCATTTGATCGTGACGATACGTCATCCTGTACGGAATGAAACAAGAAGACTTCATCAATCGGTCGATCACTACCCAAATAACATCGCATACTTGAACAGATCGCGGTAGCTTTGCGACGAAATACATAGAAATGTGATCCCATTTCCATTCAGGAACAGATAGACTGTGCAACATACCACTGGGTCGCTTCCTCTTTGATTTTACTTGCTGACAATTCAAACATCGAGATAAAAATCACGCAACATCGCTCTTCATTCTCTTCCACCAAAACTGGTTCTTCAGATCGTTATACATATGGGGACCTCGGGTTGCTAATCTCATCTTAGGGCAACTAATGAACAATTAACATTCATTAAACATCAATTAAGAAACCAAGAGCCAAGTAAAAAAATAATTTTTTTTTTTTAAAAAATCCAATGTCTCGCTCGATCGGGGAAAAACACCCGATCGAGTGAGCACAATTGCTCAGCTCTCGGATGTAAGTATAATTTGGCCTCGCTCGATCCGTCAACTTTTGCGGATCGAGCGAGCCAAAAACTAAAATCTCTGTTTGCAACATTACAAGGCTCGCTCGATCCGTCAACTTCTGTGGATCGAGCGGGCTCCAAATTCCAGAAATTCTGCAGAAGAGTTTTTGCTGTCAAACTCGATACACTATCAAATCTCATCACCATAATCAATGCAAAACATGGTTTAAAAGATCGGAAACTTGCATCTACATACAAACAAGGTCTCAAGCATTTATACATGCATTTTATTACATCAAACAAGTCGCTAAAGATCGTAAACGACCACAACTATATCAAGTTTCATACATGTATTCCAAAACCAACATAACTAAGGTTTAGTGCTTCTAAAGTTCAAGACATCATCTACAACCCGAGTCCTCAAGTGCTAGACTCTCTCCCAGCTGTCAATGACGTCGATGACCAGCTCCTGCCCCATCTGTTGTCATGCACACATACAAAACAAGACAACAGCCGGATAAACTCCGGTGAGAAAACATTCCCAGTATAACCAACATATAGAAAGCGTTAAATAAATCATCTTGACTCTATTTAAACTCGACTCAACAAATAGAGTACTTAAACGCTTTACATACAAATTGATTCACATAACTTCAAAGCCATCAAGATTCATAACTGATCTTGACATGGATATCCATCTAACGAGTTCGTAACCGACTCGCAAATAAGGTTAACAGCAACCTTGGCATAGAATCAATTCAATATAGCATCATATCAACTCAAATTTAAAGATACACTACCTGAGATGGATCGACAACATCACAATCAAATCAAAACATAAACAAGTATGTGATTTTTGTGGGCCAACTCAAAGATAATCGTTCTTGAGTTTCAAAGTCCCTACTTCGCGATGTCGTCATTATACCTTCTTTTATCTCGGTTATGAACTCTTCAATCTGAAATATAACAACCAAAATACTCATATCAAACTTCATTCAAGATTATCATTTCAGAAACGAATCAAAAACATTAATCGATCGTCAATCAAACTCATTTCAAACCTCAACTCTTTCTTCTTCGGTTTAACTCGGCGTCTTGAATCGTTGGCCTTCAAACTCGACTGAAATTGAAGAATAAAAATTCTATAACATTCACATCATCAAGATAACATCTTCAGCTCAGATATAGGCTATCAAAACGATCCAAAAACTCGAATCGACGGCGTAGCGATTCAAAATCGGTAACCGACGTAATACCGAAACCATTTCTAACTTCTAACCAACTCATACATGTATTTCAAATCAATAACCAGCTGATATATCATTCAAATCTTTATCTCAATAGCTATAACAATTGATATACATGCTGGAATCAAAGTTGAATACAAATAACACAAACTCATCAATCCGGTTTCGATGTAGAATCGCATAAACATCGATAAACATAATCGAAAACTCAACATCTGATATCTGTCAACTTTATAGCTTCAAACCATACTGAAAGATATAAACACTTACACTAGATCAAAGCCCTCTTTGTAAGGATTCCAGAACAATTTACGGAATCGAAATCGGACAATCGGTTCAAAAGTTACGAGACTTTGAAGATTGCAAATCCAAAAGAAATGAAAGGATCTCGGCTCTGTTCTTATTTTTCTGAATTGAGAAAGAATTACACGTGCACATGCTGAGTCTTACAATACAAATCTGATAACTTTCAACCAAAATTGCACTTTAGTCCCTCAACTTTTCAATATTTGCAATTTGGTCCTCGACCCATATTTTAATTCAATTTCAATCCAAAATAATTTAAGAATATTAGAATTTAAATCGAAACTCTAAATATTTCCAAATTAAATATACTCGAATTAAAATTAAATAAATTCAGATTAATATTAATTAATCCCGGGCCTTACATTTCTCCCCCACTAAGACATGAGTTCGTCCTCAAATTCATAAACAGTATAGATATGCAGACTGCATGCTCATAAGAATAAAGAATAACTGAAAACTGAATAAGAACTCACATCAGTGGAATAGATAAGGAAATCGTTGCTTCATATCATCTTCGACTTCCCACGTCGCCTCTTCAACTCCGTGTCGATTCCATTGAATCTTTACCAATGGAATGGTCTTCGTTCGGAGTTGCTTCGTCTTCCTATCAAGAATCTGAATAGGTTGCTCGAAGTAGCAAAGAGTATCATCCAACTTAGCTTCATCAGATCGAATCACATGAAACGCATCAGATATATACTTTCTCAACATCGATACATGAAAGACATCATGTATTCCAGATAAAGACATAGGAAGAGCGAGTCGATAAGCAAGATTGCCTATCTTCTCGAGAATCTCATACGGCCCAATATACCTCGGAGACAATTTTCCTCGTTTGCCAAATCGAACGGTGCCTATGAACGGTGAAATCTTCAGAAACACTCTATCTCCCTGATCAAAAGATAACGGCCATCGTCGTACATTTGCATATCTCGTCTGTCTTTGCTGCGCTATTCTCATTCTCTACTGTATCAATTTCACTTTCTCAGTCATCTGTCTGATCATATCTGGCCCTAACTCAGGTACCTAAGAAACATCATCCCAATACAAAGGCGATCGACACTTCTTCCCATATAATGCTTCAAATGGTGCCATCTCTATACTTGTCTGATAACTGTTGTTATAAGAAAATTCCACGAGTGGTATAGAATTTTGCCATGTAACGCCAAAATCAAGTACTACAGCTCTAAGCATATCCTTAAGTGTCTGAATAGTTCGTTTAGATTGACCGTCAGTTTGAGGATGGTAAGCAGTACTCAAATGTAAGCGCGTACCTAGAGCTTCCTATAGGCTATGCCAAAAGTGCGAAGTAAACCTCGGATCTCGGTCAGATACAATCGACTTTGGCACACCATGTAGTCTTACCACTTCTCGAATATAGAGATCCGCCATTTGATCATGATGATAAGTCATTCGATAGGGAATAAAGCACGCATATTTCGTCAATCTGTCGATGATCACCCAAACAACATCGCATCCTCGAGATGATCGTGGCAACTTCGTTACAAAGTCCATGGAAATGTGGTCCCATTTCCATTCAGAAATCGATAAACTCTGTAATAAGCCACCTGATTTCTTTCTTTCAGCTTTCACCTGTTGGCAATTCAAACATTTAGATACAAATTCAGTCACATCAGACTTCATTTGTTTCCACCAGTACTGACTCTTCAAGTCGTTGTACATCTTTCTGCCTCCAGGGTGAACACTATAGCGACTGCAATGGGCTTCTTTCAAAATATTCTGTATCAAGTCTGCAATATCAGGAATAACTATTCGATTATTCACATACAAGATATCATTGTCACTAACCTTGTACTCAGACTGATGTCCTGATCGAATCATTTCAATCGATTTCTGCACATTCTGATCGGCTTTTTGTGCTTTTTTGATACGAATCAATAACTCTGGCTCAACACTGATTGCATAAACTCTCATCGGCCTTTTATCTGTCTCAAATACATATCCAGAACTACAACAATATTCAATCAAATTAGATACACCTACAGTAGATAAAGATAGAGCACATACTTTTCTACTCAGGGCATCTGCTACTGCATTAGATTTTCCCAAATAGTATTTGATTTCACAATAAAAATCCTTTAGTAAATCAAGCCATCGTTGTTGTCTCATGTTCAATTCAGATTGTGAGAATAGATACTTCAAACTTTTATGATCAGAAAATATTTCGAACTTCTCGCCATATAAGTTATGTCTCCAGATTTTCAATGCAAAGACGATTGTAGCCAATTCAAGATCATGAATCGGATACCTGACTTCATGTGGTTTCAGTTGTCGAGAAGCATAAGCGACAACATGTCCTTTCTGCATTAAAATACATCCCAAAACCTGGTGAGAAGCATCACAATAAACAACAAAATCACCAGTACCTATAGGGATTATTAAAATCGGCGCTGTCGTCAATCTCTTCTTGAGTTCAACGAAACTTCTTTCACATGCCTCAGACCAAATAAATGGTGCATTCTTCTGTGTAAGCTGTGTAATAGGCTTCGCTATCGATGAAAAATCTCGAATGAAACGACAGTAATAACCTGCCAAGCCCATAAAACTTCGAATTTCTGGCACAGATGTCGGTCTCTGCCAACTGATCACAGCTTCAACCTTACTCGGATCCACTGAAATGCCATCTTCTGAAATTACATGACCAAGAAAAACAACTCGCTGCAACCAAAACTCACATTTGGATAACTTGGCATACAATTTCTCTTCTCTTAATATTCTCAATACAATTCGGAGATGATCAGCATGTTCACACAGATTCTTAGAGTATATCAAAATATCATGGATAAAGATAATCACAAAATCATCTAAATATCTTTGAAATACTCTATTCATCAATCCCATAAAAACTGCTGGTGCATTCGTTAGACCAAAAGGCATGACTATGAATTCATAATGGCCATACCTGGTTCTAAATGCAGTCTTAGGAATGTCTTCGTCTCTAACCCTCAGTTGATGATATCCGGATCGTAAGTCAATCTTCGAATATACTGACGATCCCTGCAATTGATCAAATAAATCATCGATACGAGGTAAAGGATAGCGATTCTTTACTGTTGTTTTGTTCAATTGCCAGTAGTCAATACATAGCCTCATCGATCCGTCCTTCTTTCTAACAAATAATACCGAAGCACCCCAAGGGGAAACACTCGGTCTGATATATCCCTTGGCCAACAAATCTTCAAGTTGGTCCTTCAATTCTTTCAGTTCAATCGGTGCCATTCGGTAAGGTGCTTTCGATATCGGCTGACATCAATTCAATACCAAAGTCTACCTCTCTGTACGGTGGCAATCCTGGAATCTCATCAGGGAATACATATGCAAACTCATTCACCACTGGTATATCCGTCAATGTTGAACTAGTCTTCAGTATATCGACTGTATAAATAAGGAATCCTTCCGCTCCTTTCTGTAACAAGTCAGTCATAAAAAGAACATATATCAAAGGAATTCTGGCTCGTGATCCCTTACCATAGAATTTCCACTCATCAGTCATATCAGGTCTGAACTTCGCAATCTTCTGAAAACAGCCTACTGTTGCTCTGTACTTGGTTAGCATATCGATACCGATTATACAATCAAAATCAGATAAACCAAGAACGATACAGTCAAGCTCAACTTCATTACCTTCGTACTGTAGTACACAATTTTTAAAAGACTTCACTGATACTATACCTTTTCCCAACGGTGAATATATAGACACTACAGTAGCTAATGACTCAACAGGCAATGAATACAACGTAACAAATTGTTTAGATATGAAGGTATGAGACACACCAGTATCGAATAAGACATAGGCAGTATAACCAGAAAGAAAATAGTTACCTGCAATCACATCATCCGGTGCTGCTTGTGCTTGCTCTTCTGTCAATGCAAACACTCGTGCTTGTTGCCTGGGAGGTTGATTCACTGTCTGACCTCCTCCTCTACTCGGTGCTGCAGGCTGTGGTTGAAAAGAGTGAACAGAAGATGTAGATTGACCTACCGGTCTCGATGATCGCGCACCCTGTGCACCTTCAGAACCTCGTTGTGGACACACCCTCGCAAAGTGTCCCATCTTGTTGCAAATGTGGCAGCTTCCAAATACACCTCGGCATTGTTCATTGGCATGGCGACCACCACACTTGGTGCAATGTACATCAGACTTCTGTCCAGCTCTAGACTGTCGAGAGCTACCTGAACTTGAAGAGTTACTACCACCAGATCTCTTGAACTGTTTACTCTTGCCCTTGAAGAAGTTCTTCTTTCCACTACTGCTACCTCCAGCTTCCAATCGAGGTGGCGGTGGAATCTGTGACTGTTCTTGGGACTGTCTCACTGGCTGTGGCACAAATTGTGCTCCTCGTTGTTTCAGTATCCCTGCTTCTGCACCCTTTGCTCGATTCAGAGCATCGACAAAGGTATTCGGTCTTTTCGAATTCACAAGTGTAAACACATCAGGATTCAAGCCATTAATAAATTGATCGGCTTGAGCTTCATCATTAACAGTGATATGTGGAGCAAACTTCAACAGGCTAGTGAATTTTGCAACATATCTTCGATATTCAACTGCCCCTGTTGCAGACTTGCAAACTCTGCTCCTTTGTCCTTGCGATAAGACACAGGAAAGAAACGCTGATAGAAAGCAGTTCGAAATACAGACCTGGTAATAACAGTACCTTGGTTCTCCAATGCTTTCTTTGTCGCTATCCACCAACTCTTGGCAAGGCCATGCAGTTGATGAATAATCAGTCTCACATGATGATCATCTGAATAGTCAATAGACTCATATAACTGCTCAATATCTTCCAACCAGTTCTCGCACTCTATAGCATTCTCAGTTCCTTGCAACTTCGGTGGTTTGAATGATTGGAATCGTTTCAGAAGTTTCTCCATCGGATTAGCATCACTGAACTCATCAGTAGAAGTACTACCCTGTCCATGTTCAGAAACTGTCACTGGGACCTGTGCATCATTTGTCTGTTCAGGCTGATTCATAGCCAACGTCTGTCTAACTCTCGGTGCTGGTCGGGGAGGCATATCTGATAATCAAACAAATTAGTGTACAGTTCAATCTCAATTACAACAAGTCCGTTGCAGTCCACATTGCCTTCATAATAGATCGAGTTTCGATTCATCCTCATAATACATGCTAGTACTTCAATCAAATAACCAGATAGCATGTAATTCAAACCATTGTATAGCATATTCTTCGCAAATTATCACAGCATCATGTGACAATTTAATATCTGTAATCAATCAATCATATACCATACAATTATGAAAGCAATAAATAAATCATAATAGAAGACTCGATCTACCCCGCCATCTATTCTCAGTCCAAGAAACTTATCGCTCTGATACCACCTATTGTGGGGACCTCGGGTTGCTAATCTCATCTTAGGGCAATTAATGAACAATTAACATTCATTAAACATCAATTAAAAAACCAAGAGCCAAGTAAAATTTTTTTTTTTTTTAAAAAAAAATCCAATGTCTCGCTCGATCGGGGAAAAACACCCGATCAAGCGAGCACAATTGCTCAGCTCTCGGATGGAAGTATAATTTGGCCTCGCTCGATCCGTCAACTTCTGCGGATCGAGCGAGCCAAAAACTAAAATCTCTGTTTGCAACATTACAAGGCTCGCTCGATCCGTCATCCTCTGCGGATCGAGTGAGCTCCAAATTCCAAAAATTCTGCAGAAGAGTTTTTGCTGTCAAACTCGATACACTATCAAATCTCATCACCATAATCAATGCAAAACATGGTTTAAAAGATCGGGAACTTGAATCTACATACAAACAAGGTCTCAAGCATTTATACATGCATTTTATTACATCAAACAAGTCGCTAAAGATCGTAAACGACCACAACTATATCAAGTTTCATACATGTATTCCAAAACCAACATAACTAAGGTTTAGTGCTTCTAAAGTTCAAGACATCATCTACAACCCGAGTCCTCACGTGCTAGAATCTCTCCCAGCTGTCAATGACATCGATGACCAGCTCCTGCCCCATTTGTTGTCATGCACACATACAAAACAAGACAACAGCCGGATAAACTCCGGTGAGAAAACATTCCCAGTATAACCAACATATAGAAAGCGTTAAATAAATCATCTTGACTCTATTTAAACTCGACTCAACAAATAGAGTACTTAAACGCTTTACATACAAATTGATTCACATAACTTCAAAGACATCAATATTCATAACTGATCTTGACATGGATATCCATCTAACGAGTTCGTAACCGACTCGCAAATAAGGTTAACAGCAACCTTGGCATAAAATCAATTCAATATAGCATCATATCAAATCAAATTTAAAGATCCACTACCTGAGATGGATTGACAACATCACAATCAAATCAAAACATAAACAAGCATGTGATTTTTGCGGGCCAACTCAAAGATAATCGTTCTTGAGTTTCAAAGTTCCTACTTCGCGATGTCGTCATTATACCTTCTTTTATCTCGGTTCTGAACTCTTCAATCTGAAATATAACAACCAAAATACTCATATCAAACTTCATTCAAGATTATCATTTCAGAAACGAATCAAAACCAGTAATCGATCGTCAATCAAACTCATGTCAAACCTCAACTCTTTCTTCTTCAGTTTAACTCGGCGTCTTGAATCGTTGGCCTTCAAACTCGACTGAAATTGAAGAATAAAAATGCTATAACATTCACATCATCAATATAACAACTTCAGCTCAGATATAGGCTATCAAAATGATCCAAAAACTCGAATTGACGGCGTAGCGATTCAAAATCGATAACCGACGTAACCCGAAATCATTTCTAACTTCTAACCAACTCATACATGTATTTCAAATCAATAACCAGCTGATATATCATTCAAATCTTCATCTCAATAGCTATAACAATTGATATACATGTTGGAATCAAAGTTGAATACAAATAACACAAACTCATCAATCCGATTTCGATATAGAATCGCATAAACGTCGATAAACATAATCGAAAACTCAACATCTGATATCTGTCAACTTTATAGCTTCAAACCATACTGAAAGATATAAACACTTACACTAGATCAAAGCTCTCTTCGTAAGGATTCCAGAACAATTTACGGAATCGAAATCGGACAACCGGTTCAAAAGTTACGAGACTTTGAAGATTGCAAATCCAAAAGAAACGAAAGGATCTCGGCTCTGTTCTTATTTTTCTGAATTGAGAAAGAATTACACGTGCACATGCTGAGTCTTACAATAAAAATCTGATAACTTTCAACCAAAATTGCACTTTAGTCCCTCAACTTTTCAATATTTGCAATTTGGTCCTCGACCCCTATTTTAATTCAATTTCAATCCAAAATAATTTAAGAATATTAGAATTTAAATCGAAACTCTAAATATTTCCAAATTAAATATACTCGGATTAAAATTAAATAAATTCGGATTAATATTAATTAATCCCGGGCCTTACAATACATCTTACGGCCTTCAGGATGAGAACTGAACCGACTACAATGAGCCTCTCGGAGAATAAACTACCTCAACTCCGAAATATCAGACACAACAATACGGTTATTCACAAAAAAAACATCATCTCTAACCTGGAAATCAGACTGATGCCCAGATTTGACTTTTTCTACTGAAACTTGAATGCTCGGATCAGACTTCTGTGCTTCTTTGATCGCAATAAACAACTCCAGCTCGACTTGAATAGCAAACACTCTGATAGTCCGCCTATCTGTTTCAAACCCCAACCCAGAAGTGCAACAATCATCGATCAACTGAGAAACACCAATAGTAAAAAGAGATAAGGAACAAAGCTTTCGGCTCAAGGCATCTACAACTGCATTCGACTTTCCCGGATAATACTTTATTTCACAGTCCAAATCCTTCAACAGATCTAACCATCTCATCTGTCTCATATTCAGCTCTGCCTGTGAAAACAAGTACTTAAGACTCTTATGATCAGAAAAGATCTCAAAAGACTCACCATACAGATAGTGACGCCAGATCTTTAGGGCAAATACAATCGCAGCTAGTTCAAGATCATGAACCGGATAACGAGTCTTCTGCAGCTTCAGTTGCCTTGATGCATACGCTATCAAATGCTTATACTGCATAAGAACACAACCCAAACCTTGGTTAGAAGCATCACAATAGACTGTGAAACCTCCAGTACCTTTTGGAATAGAAAGAATCGGAGCACTGGTCAGTTTCCTCTTCAGATCAACAAAGCTAGCCTCACAATCTGTAGTCCAGATAAAAGGCGCATTGTTCTGAGTCAGCTGGGTAATTGTCTTGGAAATAGATGAGAATCCCTCGATAAATCGGCGATAATAACCAGCTAAACCCATAAAGCTTCGGATCTCAGGCACTGATGTTGGTCTAGGACAATTCATAACCGCTTCAATCTTGCTGGCATCGACAGAAATCCTATCTCGTGAAATAATGTGATCGAGAAAGACTACTCGATCCAACCAGAACTCACACTTAGATAGTTTGGCAAACAACTGCTCAACTCGCAAAATCTGCAAGACGATCCTCAAATGCTCTGCATGGTCAGTACGGTTCTTCGAGTAGATAAGAATATCATCGATAAAGATAATAACAAACTCATCCAAATAGCGCTGAATGATACGGTTCATCAAACCCATAAAAACCGCTGGGGCGTTAGTCAAACCGAACGGCATGACTATAAACTCGAAATGACCATACCTCGTTGCACTCTCAACTGATGATAACCTGACCTTAGATCAATCTTCGAATAGACAGAAGAACCCTGCAGCTGATAAAAAAGGTCATCTATTCGGGGTAAAAGTGTAGTGACCTATATCCAGAATTAATGAGTAATTAATCATGTGATCATGTTTAATATTAGTAAAACATGATTAACGAGTTTCCAAAAGGCTCTAAGGAGTTCAAAAATGGATCCAGGACACTCGAAAATTGACGAGGGGGTTCCGAGGGTTCGGATGGTTTGAAGGCTCCGAACCGGGTTAGGAGGCTCCGAACTGGATCGGAGGATCCGAACCTAAGATCGGAGGATCCGAACTCGGATCAGAGGCTCCGAAGATATTACGTCATGGGTGAGGTCACTGACGGGACTTCGAGGGATCTGAAGTCAGGATCGGAGGCTCCGAATAGGAACGGAGGATCCGAAGTCAGGAACGGAGGATCCGAACCAGTTCGGAGGATCCGAAGTCGAGTTCGGAGGCTCCGGACTGTGGCTATAAATATGGGATCCGAAATTCATTTTCACTCGCACCACTCCTCTATTCTCTCTCGATTCCTAGGCCTTCTAACTCATATCTAGGGAGATCTAGGCATCCTATGGGGAATCCGAAAGTGGCATAGCAATCCAGGTATCATAGCGGAGCTGTGGCCTAGTTTTGAGGCAAGCGACAATAAAGGGCTGACGACGGATGCAGGTATAGCTTTGGCTTCCTAAAAATATTTAGGAGTATAGAATAGTTTAGTTAAGGCTTTTAGAGCTTAATTAATGATTCATGGGTAATTGCATTATAGTAGCAGTAGACTGGACTAGTAGGCTTGAAGTCTAGACCAGTGGAGCTAGGTTTTGACTGGCATTGTTAGAGGTACGTAAGTACTGACCGAGATAGCCGGCATGATATATTTGCATGTATGTTGCATGAGTATGTGCTATATGTTTTATCATGTTTTAGCATGTTTGATAGCCTTAGCACATGCACGAGTTTACGTATGACTGCATCCCGAGAGATATAAGTCATTGACAGTCTTCATAGGAAACAGTGATCTCATGTTGGACTCGAGTCATGTATGGCAGTTTCCATATGGGACTTGTATCCTGTTTTGGATTCGGGTCAGGATGGGGTTGGCTTAGCCCTGATATAGAATATAAGAGTACCCCGCAGAGTCCCTCTCTAGCCGGTACTGTATATTCCTGGAGCCTTGAGCAAGTGTTTTACCTGGGATTTTAAATCATCTGTTTGCGCATATTTGTACTTATATCATTGCTTATGTATTGAGCGTAGTTGCTCACGCACTTGTGTTTGGGTATTGTGGTGTACCTTGTGGCGGGGCAGGTTTGAGGCTGGACGGTCCTGGCGGCTCTTAGCAGGATTGAGGATCCGAGAGTGTGAGGTATTAGAGGGTAGGGATTTGTTTACCCTGAACCTTTGATTTGGTTGTATAATGGTATTTATACACTTATGTTATCGTCGGTTGTATTCTGCCGATTGGATTTGTTGTATTTTAAATTATCTGATCTTTACGCTTTAAGAATTATTGCATGTGCTTTATTATAATTCTGATAGTTAGTGAATCCGAGTTGGGTCACTACACTTATTGGTATCAGAGCGCATTGCACTGGGAATTTCATAAAAGCGGATTAAGTAATTATCTGTTCTTATGAAACAGATTGCAGATTACGATGAGAGCCATGATAGCGGAGGCGGCGGTCGATGGGGCGATCCGAATGATCTTATACGTCATTGAGGTCAACATGAGGAGCGCTGATGAGTGAGCATGTGCAGATTTAAGGAGGTTAGCCCGAAACCCTTGACAGGAGGTGAGACGCCTGAGGAGGCTGAGGATTGGATTGAGAGGATGGAGCATTCTTTTCAGGAGTTCCGTTGCACAGACGAGGATAAGATGAAGATTCTTGCCTTTATGCTTGTGGGTCGAGCAAGGAAGTGGTGGAGATCTACTTCCGCACCATTCATAGCAGCGAGGGGAGTAGCTACGTGGGTTGAGTTCCGTACTGCTTATTAGAGACTGTATTTTCCTCCAGCTCTACGACAGGCGAAAGCTAGTGAGTTACTGAGTTTACGACAGGGTACGATGACGATCGAGGAGTACCAGCAGAAGTTCTTTGATCTGCTACCTTATTGTCCTCACATTGCTGATAGTTCTATGGAGAAGTATGACCATTTTCTTCAGGGTCTGAATCCTGAGATTCATCGGATGGTTGCTGTGGGCGGTGATATGACCTACGAGGTCTTGGTGGACCGTTGCCACCAGGCGGAGGACAATATTCGGAGGAACAGAGGACTTTTCTCTTCTTCTTCCAAGTCAGGGAGTGCGAGACTTTGGGTCCGAAGGGACAGTCTTTTAAGAAGACAGGAGGTATTTATTCTTCTTCATCTGGATCTGGTGGAGTGCATAATTTTGGTGGTCAGAGACCAAACCGATGTCGTCAGTGCAGACACAGGAATCCGCCAGGGCAGTTTGTTCGATCGACCAGTGCATGTTTCCAGTGTGGCCAGGAGGGTCACATGAAGAGGGATTGTCCAATGTTGATTGGAGCAGAAGGTGGTTCAGGAGGTTCTCAAGCATCTGTTCAGCCACCTCAATATCAGCAGTCACCTTATCAGCAGCAGTATTCTCAGCAGCACCAGCAGCCGCAACAGTCTCAGCGACAACCTACTCAAACTCCTTCCCGGGGTTATTCTTCTTTGCGGCCACATGCCCAGAGTCAGGTCTTTGCGCTTAACCAGGAACAGGAAGAGGTTGACAGTGTTCGGATGATCGCAGGTACCTGTAGTTTATGTGGTTTTCCTGAGTATTCTTTGATTGATACTGGTGCATCACATTCTTTCGTTTCAGCATGTTTTGCTAAGAAGTATAAGTTGCCATTCACTCATTTAGACGTCTTTCTAGTAGTTTCTACTCCTATGGGTAGCGAGGTTTTAGCCAAGCGTCTAGTTGTGGGTTGTGTTTTGGATTTCGAGGGGCATCAGCTTAGTTCTAATTTGATGATTCTAGCCATGGAGGATTTCGATTGCATCATTGGGATAGATCTCCTGACTACCTACCGCGCGATAGTGGATTGCTATCAGAGATTTGTTTAGTTTTGACCGGAGGATAGCGAGTCTCGATATTTCTGTGGTGAGGGAGCGCGACCCCCAATGCTAGTGGTTTCTGCTCTGAAAGCTCGGCGTGCTTTAGAGTCTGGCGGGGAAGGCTACCTTATCTACGCCATTGACGCATCCTTAGGGGATCCAGATATCCAAGAGATACCAGTGGTTCGTGATTTTCCAGATGTGTTTCCGGATGAAATTCCAGGTTTTCCGCCAGTACGAGAGATCGAGTTTGGCATTGAGTTACTGCCAGGGACTGCACCGATTTCCAGAGCTCCTTATCGTTTGGCATCATCAGAGATGAAAGAGCTGCAGAAGAAATTGCAAGATGCGGTTGTGTATCGATTACCGTCAGTTGAATCAAGTGACAGTGAAGAATATGTATTCTCTTCGGTGGATAGATGATCTCTTTGATCAGTTGTAGGGTACTTCTGTCTATTCGAAGATTGATCTTCGGTCTGGGTATCATCAGTTGCGAGTTCGGTAGGAGGATGTTCCTAAGACATCATTTCGTATGCGGTATGGACACTATGAGTTTCTAGTGATGCCGTTTGGTCTGACGAATGCTCCAGCTGTTTTTATGGATCTGATGAACAGGGTGTTCCGCGAATTTTTGGATAAGTTCGTGGTAGTGTTCATCGATGATATCTTGGTTTATTCTCGCAGCATGGATGAACATGTCTATCATCTATATACTGTACTCCAAGTTTTGAGAGAGAGGCAGTTGTATGAGAAGTTGAGCAAGTGCGACTTCTGGATCGACCGAGTTGTATTCCTTGGTCCTGTCATTTCTCAGGAGGGCGTATCTGTTGACCCCAGCAAGACAGAGACTATTCTGAATTGGTCGCGTCCGACTACAGCTTCTGAGATTCGTAATTTCCTTGGTTTGGCAGGGTACTACCGGCGTTTTGTGGAGAACTTCTCTCAGATAGCTAGGCCTTTGACACCGTTGACGAAGAAAGATGCTTCTTTCGTGTGGTCTGATGCTTGTGAAGACAATTTTTGTGAGTTGAGACGTCGTTTGACGACAGCACCAGTTCTTGCTTTGCTGTCTGGATCAGGTGGGTTTGTAGTCTACACTGATGCTTCTCTCTAGGTTTTGGGGTGCGTGTTGACTCAGAATAGCCATGTGATCGCGTATGCTTCCAGACAATTGAAAACTCACGAGTAGAACTATCCCGTACATGATCTAGAGCTTGCAGCCATTGTCTTTTCTCTAAAGATATGGCGTCACTATTTGTATGGAGAGCGATTCGATATCTTCACTGACCATAAGAGTTTGAAGTATCTGTTCACTCAGGCTAAGTTGAACATGCGGCAGCGTCGTTGGATGGATCTGTTGAAGTATTATGATTTTGAGATCAAGTACCTTCCAGGTTTATCGAACCCCATTGCTGATGCGCTTAGTCGCAAAGTCTATGTGAGTTCCCTTTGTACCAGTTCGGTTTCGAAGGCAGTGGAAGAGTGTTGTTCTTTGGGATTCACGTTCCTTCATAAGAAAGAACAACAAGAGATTCGTGTTTCTTATGTGCTTGCAGAGCCAGCCTTGTATCGGCGAATCCGGGAAGCTCAGAATTCTGATCTGAGGACTCAGGAGTTAGCCCGTTTGGCTGAGGGTGGTAATACTTCTGGTTTTCATCTGCAAGGAGATGGTCATTTGTGTCTTTTTGGTCGAGTTGTAGTACCCGAGGATTCTGGTTTGAGGGATGAGATCTTATCGCAAGCTCACCGTAGTCGATTCTCTGTACATCCGGGCAACATGAAGATGTATAAAGATTTTTGCTGTAACGCCCTCAACCGATGAAGATGTTACAAAACTAACATAACCTTACAATAACGCGGAAAAGAAATTTTTTTTTTTTTTTGAAAGATGTATGCATATATCAAACCTTACTTAAAACATTTCAGAATAGTTTACAAACCAAATCCAAACCTTAAAATTTATAAAACTTGTTTACAACCTTAAAATACATCATAAAGTTGCAAATAGCTCAAGACATAGCATATCACACTCATGCATTGCCCGCCGGTCCGACTCCTTGCTCTTCTTCATGTCCGACATTAAACTCGTCGACATATGCATAAATGTCATACTCATTACCTGCACCATTCAAGTATAGTGAGTCTAAAGACTCAGCAAGTATATGCAGTAAAAATCGTGAGATTTCAAATATCATTTAAACGTAACATAACATAACATAAACTCATCATTTGGTGACGAATTATGCGAAATTGTGGCAACCGTCATAATGGGCACATTCATCCTTTTCTTGTTGATCAACAAGCATACGGCACTAAGCCTCATAACATTCGTTCTTTGGAAAGGCCCTCTCCAGAGCTCATCCCGGAGCACCAGTCCCGTGTACTTATCTGTCTCATGAGCCATGTTTGGAAAGGCCCTCTCCGGAGCCCAAACCGGAGCACCAATCCCGTGTTTTCCACCACAAAGACACATAAGACATCAAAATCTTTTCATGCATCAACATATCATATCATGATTCATCTTAACATCATTCATCATATCATTTCATTCATTATGAAACATCATTGTTTCATCGTAAATTCCGTCATAACTTTCATTTCATGAACATAAAACTTTACTCCATTACTTCATGCATGTCATAGAAGATAAAAATCATACTTTCATATTGAACATAGGTTTCATGAATGAAACTTATACATTTACATGCATCACATAGCGTAATCGATCCACGTAAGTCGTTCTTGTCATTCTTGGCTTAAAACTTGAAACTTTTTGCATAGAAACTCTTAAATATATTTTATAAGCCTTTGAAGATCATAATCATGAATTTAGGACCCTAAAATAACATAAACAAATCATGAATTTCGAGTGAAAGGCGCGGATGCTCAACTTCTAAGCGCGGGCGCGCCTGACCTGCGCAAATGGTTCATCTTGCTCGCTCCGCAACTCTATTTTTAAGTTAGAATTTGAAAAAGTGGTAAACTTAAAAGTTGTAGCTCTGGATCTTGGCTTTCTAATGACGAACACCGCATCTCAATTTGAGTTTGCAGTAAAACGTTATGCTCATTCTCCCCAAATGTGTCACTGCCGGGAAATCAAAACACTCTACACACTTTGGGGTGATTTTGACCAATCTTCCAAAATTATTTTGACAAAACTCAAAACATGAAAGTTGTAGATAAATAAGCTAGATTTCAAATAGAATTGGCCTCATAACATTTGGATTATTACCCTAATTGTTATCCTCAAAATCATAACAAGTATAGGTAATCCGGTGCCACCAAACACAATTTCAACACTTCAAACTTCAAACATAAACTTCTTTTAATCAAAATCCTAACTACATAAATCATCAAATCTCATTTTCTTGTAATTGAACATGGTTTAACTAATTTCAAAACATTAAAATCTTAAAAGAACATGAACCTCTTGAATCAACTCAAGTACTTGACAAGAACAACCTACGCTTCACGATCTCGTAAAATCATAACTTCATGCTCTTGAAATTCATGAAAATCATGCATAAATATCTCAACACACAATAATTCATATCAAAATACATAATAGCTTGAATGGGTTTCAAAATCTTTTAAATTTGTACTTTCCTTGAAATGAAGACGAAGTTGATTCAGATTCTTGGCAACGAGCTAACCACACCAAGAACGAGATTTGGAACTTTGGCTTGTGACTTTCTTGAAGAACCGTGAAGGTTCAATAAAGAAACAAGAAGGAGAAGATGATAGAATGGAGAGAAGGGGAAAGAATCGTGTAGAGGATAGGGAAGAAGAGAGAGTCAAGGGAACAAGGGGACATGGGAAGTAATGGGGTGGGGAACCGGGTAGATAGATAGGATAATGATCATTCAATACATAATGTGTGTTCATCTCTAAAATGCAGTCAGTCACCCGTCCCGACTCGTCTGATAAAAATACCATCCCCCGACTCATGCATCAAAAACATATCAATATTATACTTAAAACGTTCGTAAAAATATGCTCTATCATCTCGTTCGTAGGTTAGCCTCGTCCCATGATTCCAAAATCAAACTCGACCTGAAACCATTAACTTAATCGAAAGCGTTAAACATAAAATAATTATATCAAGAAACCATAATCATTAAATCATAACTTAAACAATTTATGGCATAAAATCATAAAAATTATTTTAAAATCATCGTAAGTGAGTTTAGTGGATTTGGACCTTACAACTCTACCCTCCTTAAAAGAATTTTGTCCTCAAAATTCGACTCACCAAATAATTCTGGGTATCGGCTACGCATATCTTGTTCAGTCTCCCAAGTAGCCTCTTCCACTAATTGATTGCGCCATAAGACCTTTACCATATTGATCTCTTTATTTCTCAACTTCCGGACTTGTGTATCCAAAATTTGGATAGGTACCTCTTCATATGACAAGTCTGGCGTCCACTGAACTGGTTCATGACGAATGACATGGGAAGGATTTGAGATATACTTCCTCAACATCGAGACATGGAAGACGTCGTGTACTCCTTCTAGATTTGGAGGCAATGCTAATCGATAGGCTCTTTCTCCAATCTTATCTAGGATCTCGAAAGGCCCTATATATCTCGGACTCAGCTTTTCTTTCTTCCCAAATCTCAAAACTCCTTTCCAAGGTGACACTTTCAAGAACACATGATCACCTACCTGAAACTCCAAGTCTCTACGCCTCTTATTGGCGTAGCTTTTCTGTCGACTCTGTGCTGTCAACATTCTATCCTTGACTTTTGCTATCATGTCGATTGTCTGTTGCACTATTTCTGGTCCCAATACAGCTCTTTCTCCCACTTCATCCCAATGCAATGGAGTCCTACACTTTCTCCCATACAAAGCCTCATAAGGAGCCATTCCAATAGTAGCTTGATAACTATTGTTATATGTGAACTCCACTAAAGGCAATTTCGATTCCCAATTTCCTCCGAAGTCAATCATGCAAGCCCTAAGTAAATCCTCCAGTATCTGAATCACTCGCTCAGATTGTCCATCTGTTTGTGGATGAAAAGCTGTACTGAAGGCTAACTTTGTCCCCAATCCATGATGTAGACTCTTCCAAAAGTTTGATGTGAACCTGGGATCCCTGTCAGAGACTATCCTTGCTGAAACTCCATGCAATCTAACTAACTCTCGAATATACAACTCTGCATATTGATTCATCGAGAAGTTGTTTCTAACTGGTAAAAAGTGAGCTGACTTCGTCAACCTATCAACTATTATCCATATTGAATTCATTCTTCGTTGTGTAATTGGCTGTCCAATCACAAAGTCCATGGTGACATCTTCCCATTTCCAAGTGGGAATGTGTAATGGTTTCAGAAGTCCTGCTGGCCTTTGATGTTCAACTTTGACCTGTTGACACGTCAAACATTCGCTAACAAACTTAACGATATCTTTCTTCATACCTGGCCACCAGTATAGCATTTGTAAATCCTTGAACATCTTTGTACTCCCTGGATTAATAGAATATGGTACAGTGTGAGCCTCAGTCATCACATCTTCCCTCAGTAAATCTACTGCTGGTACCCACTTTCGCCCTTTGTGATGCACGATCCCATCCTTCACTGTATACAATGCACCCCCTTTAGCTTCATCTTTAAGTTTCCAAGTTAATAATTGCTGGTCTGAAGCCTGACCTGTTCGAATCTTGTCGAGCAAACTTGGAACCATTGTTAAGGCTGATAGGGAACAAACTTCCATCGGCTCAACTACTTCCAATCTGGGTCGTTCAAAATCTGCAATCAACTCTTGTTGAGTTGTCATTCTGTTCAAGGTTGCAGATTTACGACTCAAAGCATCTGCTACTACATTAGCTTTACCCGGATGGTAGCTAATATTACAGTCATAATCTTTCACCAATTCGAGCCATCTTCTCTGCCTCATGTTCAACTCCTTCTGGGTGAAGAAGTACTTCAAACTCTTATGATCAGTGAAAATCTGACACTTCTCACCATAAAGGTAATGTCTCCACAGTTTGAGTGCGAAGACAACTGCTGCCAATTCAAGGTCATGGGTAGGGTAATTATTTTCATGAATCTTCAACTGTCGTGAAGCATATGCTATCACCTTTCCATCTTGCATCAAGACAGCCCCTAATCCACTCTTGGAAGCATCTGTATAAATTACGAATCGACCTGTTCCTTCTGGTATGGCTAGTACTGGTGCTGTCATCAACTTTTTCTTTAACACTAAAAAGCTTTTCTCACACTGATTAGACCATTCAAACTTCACAGTTTTGTGAGTTAATGACGTTAGTGGCAGCGCTATCTTGGAGAAATCCTGAATGAATCTCCTATAGTAACCCGCTAATCCCAAGAAACTCCGTATCTCTGTAGCATTCTTTGGAGTAACCCAATTTTTAATTGCTTCTATCTTTGCTGGATCAACCTCTATTCCCTTAGCCGAAACTATGTGACCCAAAAATGCAATCTGTTCCAGCCAAAATTCACACTTACTGAACTTAGCAAACAATTGTTTTTCTTTCAGAATCTGCAAGACTGTAGTTAGATGCTGACGATGCTCATCTGAACTACAAGAGTATATCAGTATGTCATCTATGAATACTATGACAAACTGATCTAAGAAAGGCTGAAACACTCTGTTCATAAGATCCATGAATACTGCCGGTGCATTGGTAACTCCAAATGGCATGACTAAAAACTCGTAGTGGCCATAACAAGTCCTGAAAGCCGTCTTATGAATATCTTCATCTTTCACCTTCAATTGGTGATAACCTGATCTCAAATCGATCTTGGAGAATACTACTGCCCCTTGTAACTGATCAAACAAATCATCAATCCTTGGCAGTGGATATTTGTTCTTCACTGTTACTCGATTCAGCTCTCTATAATCGATGCACAGTCTTATAGACCCATCTTTCTTCTTGACAAACAATACCGGTGCACCCCAAGGCGATATACTCGGTCTAATAAAGCCTTTATTGAGTAGCTCTTGTAGTTGCTCCTTCAATTCTTTCATTTCAGTTGGTGCTAATCTGTATGGTGCTTTGGAAGCTGGTTGGGTTCCGGGCATTAATTCAATCCCAAATTCTACCTCCCTAGCTGGAGGTAATCCTGCAATATCATCAGGAAATACTTCTGGAAAATCTCTCACTACCTCGATGTCTTCAAGTTTCGGTCGAGGTAATTCTTGGTCGCAAGTGACACTTGCGAGGAAACCTTCACATCCTTTATTCAACAGTTGCCATGCCTTACCTACTGAAATTAAAAGAGATGAATTATTTTTCGGTGTGGCATGGAATAGAAACGTTTCTCCATCCTTAGTTTTCAAGGTAACCGTCCTCCGTTTACAGTCTATGGTAGCCTCGTAACAAGACAACCAATCCATACCAAATATCACGTCAAAGTCCGACATTTTGAGGATAATAAGATCAGCATACAACTCATGACCTTGCATCTGTATACTGCATCCTCTGATAATCAAATCACTACTTAATTCTTCCCCTGTAGGCAAAGATATACTAAACCCCGAAATTTACTTATCCGGTACCAAACCCGATTTATTAACAAATTCAACAGATATGAATGAATGTGTAGCTCCAGTATCAATTAAGATATGAGCAGGAATACTGGAAACATTAATCATACCTGTGACGATGGCTGAGTTTGTGTCCACTTGCTCATGAGTCATGGCAAACACTCGGCCTTTGGCCGGTCCTCTTTGTTGGGGACATTCCTTTGCAAAATGTCCTGGTTGTTTGCACAAGTAACATACACCAGTTCCCATCATACATTGGCCTGAATGATGTTTTCCACATTTTTGAAAAGCTGTTGGTGCATTTGCCGGTTTTGGTGCTGGCAGAGCCAACTGTTTCTGCCCTTGAGGTCGAGGCTGTTGTTGTTGGTACGGTCGGTGTTGGGGAGGGGCTTGGTACGGCCTCTTTCTGTTAGAAGTTCCTTGTTGGTCTCGACCCTGATAGTTAGATCTCTTTGCCTGTGACTCTTTGATAATATCATTTCTGTCCTTTTCAGACAGCATGGCCTGATCTACCGCTTCTTTGTAATTTTTCGCTCCACTTAGTCTAACATCCTTTCTGATGAAGGCATTCAACCCTTCTGTAAAGTGTTTCAACTCTTCAGCAGGATCACCAGAAATCATCGGTACAAAGTATCTTCCCCTTTCAAACTTCTTTACATACTCCGCAATTGACATGTTTCCTTGACGGATCTCCAAAAACTCTCTAGCCAACCTGTTTCGGGTGCTCACCGTGAAATATTTTCCGTAGAACACATCCTTGAATCCATTCCAAGTAAGGGTGGTTAGGTTCAACGCTGCTTTGGCTCCATTCCACCAAACACGAGCGTCATCACGGAACATATAGGTAGCACATCTCAATCTATCCGCATCCGTGATCTGCATGAATTCAAAAGCAGTCTCCATAGCTTGGAACCATTGTTCCGCAATCAAAGGATCAGTCTCTCCTTTGAACTCAGGTGGTCCCAACTCTAAGAACCTTTTGTAGATAGGGTTTTGATTAGCCGCATGATGGTTATTTCCGGCATTAGCTGTCTGGGCTTGAAGCAACTGTTGGATTTGAGCTCCCTGAGCACGGCTTTGCTCTTGAAGCAGAGCAGTTAATCCCGCCAAAAACTGGGTGTTTTGATTGTTCTCACTATCTGGCCAGCAATCATTATGGTTGTTGTTAGTGGCATTGGCGTTGGTGTTGGTGTTATTTCCCCTACGTGATGCCATAGTCCTAAAGTCCAATATTATCCACACCGCTCAGTCACGATTCAATATGTAAATATACTTTAACATGTAATATGCATACAATATCTCATCGCATTATCATACACATAATCGAATAAACATCATAACTTACAGACATGAAGACTGAGCGTTGGAGTCGTGGCGAGTATGCATGAATGTTTCAAGAAAACCCAGAGCGAACTGCTCTGATACCAAACTGTAACGCCCTCAACCGATGAAGATGTTACAAAACTAACATAACCTTACAATAACGCGGAAAAGAAATTTTTTTTTTTTTGAAAGATGTATGCATACATCAAACCTTACTTAAAACATTCCAGAATAGTTTACAAACCAAATCCAAACCTTAAAATTTATAAAAATTGTTTACAACCTTAAAATACATCATAAAGTTGCAAATAGCTCAAGACATAGCATATCACACTCAACACATAACACACTCATGCATCGCCCGCCGGTCCGACTCCTTGCTCTTCTTCATGTCCGACATTAAACTCGTCGACATATGCATAAATGTCATCCTCATTACCTGCACCATTCAAGTATAGTGAGTCTAAAGACTCAGCAAGTATATGCAGTAAAAATCGTGAGATTTCAAATATCATTTAAACGTAACATAACATAACATAAACTCATCATTTGGTGACGAATTATGCGAAATTGTGGCAACCGTCATAATGGGCACATTCATCCTTTTCTTGTTGATCAACAAGCATATGGCACTAAGCCTCATAACATTCGTTCTTTAGAAAGGCCCTCTTCGGTGCTCATCCCGGAGCACCAGTCCCTTGTACTTATCTGTCTCATGAGCCATGTTTGGAAACGCCCTCTCCGGAGCCCAAACCGGAGCACCAATCCCGTGTTTTCCACCACAAAGACACATAAGACATCAAAATCTTTTCATGCATCAACATATCATATCATGATTCATCTTAACATCATTCATCATATCATTTCATTCATTATGAAACATCATTTTTTCATCGTAAATTACGTCATAACTTTCATTTCATGAACATAAAACATTACTCCATTACTTCATGCATGTCATAGATGATAAAAATCATACTTTCATATTGAACATAGGTTTCATGAATGAAACTTAGACATTTACATGCATCACATAGCGTAATCGATCCACGTAAGTCGTTCTTGTCATTCTTGACTTAAAACTTGAAACTTTTTGCATAGAAACTCTTAAATATATTTTATAAGCCTTTGAAGATCATAATCATGAATTTAGGACCCTAAAATAACATAAACAAATCATGAATTTCGAGTGAAAGGCGCGGCCGCTAAACTTCTAGGCGCGGGCGCGCCTGACCTGCGCAAATGGTTCATCTTGCTCGCTCCGAAACTCTATTTGTAAGTTAGAATTTGAAAAAGTGGTAAACATAAAAGTTGTAGCTCTGGATCTTGGATTTCTAATGACGAAAACCGAATCTCAATTTGAGTTTTCAGTAAAACGTTATGCTCATTCTCCCCAAATGTGTCACTGCCGGGAAATCAAAACACTCTACACACTTTGGGGTGATTTTGACCAATCTTCCAAAATTATTTTGACAAAACTCAAAACATGAAAGTTGTAGATAAATAAGCTAGCTTTCAAATAGAATTGGCCTCATATCATTTGGATTATTACCCTAATTGTTATCCTCAAAACCATAACAAGTATAGGTAATCCGGTGCCACCAAACACAATTTCAACACTTCAAACTTCAAACATAAACTTCTTTTAATCAAAATCCTAACTACATAAATCATCAAAGCTCATTTTATTGTAATTGAACATGGTTTAACTAACTTCAAAACATTAAAATCTTAAAAGAACATGAACCTCTTGAATCAACTCAAGTACTTGACAAGAACAACCTACGTTTCACGATCTCGTAAAATCATAACTTCATGCTCTTGAAATTCATGAAAATCATGCATAAATATCTCAACACACAATAATTCATATCAAAATACATAATAGCTTGAATGGGTTTCAAAATCTTTTAAATTTGTACTTTCCTTGAAATGAAGACGAAGTTGATTCAGATTCTTGGCAACGAGCTAACCACACCAAGAACGAGATTTGGAACTTTGGCTTGTGACTTTCTTGAAGAACCGTGAAGGTTCAATAAAGAAACAAGAAGGAGAAGATGATAGAATGGAGAGAAGGGGAAAGAATCGTGTAGAGGATAGGGAAAAAGAGAGAGTCAAGGGAACAAGGGGACATGGGAAGTAATGGGGTGGGGAACCGGGTAGATAGATAGGATAATGATCATTCAATACAAAATGTGTGTTCATCTCTAAAATGCAGTCAGTCACCCGTCCCGACTCGTCTGATAAAAATACCATCCCCCGACTCATGCATCAAAAACATATCAATATTATACTTAAAACGTTCGTAAAAATATGCTCTATCATCTCGTTCGTAGGTTAGCCTCGTCCCATGATTCCAAAATCAAACTCGACCTGAAACCATTAACTTAATCGAAAGCGTTAAACATAAAATAATTATATCATGAAACCATAATCATTAAATCATAACTTAAACAATTTATGGCATAAAATCATAAAAATTATTTTAAAATCATCGTAAGTGAGTTTAGTGGATTTGGACCTTACAACTCTACCCTCCTTAAAAGAATTTTGTCCTCAAAATTCGACTCACCAAATAATTCTGGGTATCGGCTACGCATATCTTGTTCAGTCTCCCAAGTAGCCTCTTCCACTAATTGATTGCGCCATAAGACCTTTACCATCTTGATCTCTTTATTTCTCAACTTCCGGACTTGTGTATCCAAAATTTGGATAGGTACCTCTTCATATGACAAGTCTGGCGTCCACTTAACTGGTTCATGACGAATGACATGGGAAGGATTTGAGATATACTTCCTCAACATCGAGACATGGAAGACGTCGTGTACTCCTTCTAGATTTGGAGGCAATGCTAATCGATAGGCTCTTTCTCCAATCTTATCTAGGATCTCGAAAGGCCCTATATATCTCGGACTCAGCTTTTCTTTCTTCCCAAATCTCAAAACTCCTTTCCAAGGTGACACTTTCAAGAAAACATGATCACCTACCTGAAACTCCAAGTCTCTACGCCTCTTATCGGCGTAGCTGTCGACTCTGTGCTGTCAACATTCTATTCTTGACTTTTTCTATCATGTCGATTGTCTGTTGCACTATTTCTGGTCCCAATACAGCTCTTTCTCCCACTTCATCCCAATGCAATGGAGTCCTACACTTTCTCCCATACAAAGCCTCATAAGGAGCCATTCCAATAGTAGCTTGATAACTATTGTTATATGTGAACTCCACTAAAGGCAATTTCGATTCCCAATTTCCTCCGAAGTCAATCATGCAAGCCCTAAGTAAATCCTCCAGTATCTGAATCACTCGCTCAGATTGTCCATCTGTTTGTGGATGAAAAGCTGTACTGAAGGCTAACTTTGTCCCCAATTCATGATGTAGACTCTTCCAAAAGTTTGATGTGAACCTGGGATCCCTGTCAGAGACTATCCTTGCTGAAACTCCATGCAATCTAACTACCTCTCGAATATACAACTCTGCATATTGATTCATCGAGAAGTTGTTTCTAACTGGTAAAAAGTGAGCTGACTTCGTCAACCTATCAACTATTATCCATATTGAATTCATTCTTCGTTGTGTAATTGGCTGTCCAATCACAAAGTCCATGGTGACATCTTCCCATTTCCAAGTGGGAATGTGTAATGGTTTCAGAAGTCCTGCTGGCCTTTGATGTTCAACTTTGACCTGTTGACACGTCAAACATTCGCTAACAAACTTAACGATATCTTCTTCATACCTGGCCACCAGTATAGCATTTGTAAATCCTTGAACATCTTTGTACTCCCTGGATTAATAGAATATGGTACAGTGTGAGCCTCAGTCATCACATCTTCCCTCAGTAAATCTACTGCTGGTACCCACTTTCGCCCTTTGTGATGCACGATCCCATCCTTCACTGTATACAAT
The DNA here is from genome assembly GCF_033568475.1 of Henckelia pumila. NCBI lineage: Eukaryota > Viridiplantae > Streptophyta > Magnoliopsida > Lamiales > Gesneriaceae > Henckelia > Henckelia pumila. Next base: position 39,062,796 of record NC_133120.1, read on the forward strand.
GCACCCCCTTTAGCTTCATCTTTAAGTTTCCAAGTTAATAATTGCTGGTCTGAAGCCTGACCTGTTCGAATCTTGTCGAGCAAACTTGGAACCATTGTTAAGGCTGATAGGGCACAAACTTCCATCGGCTCAACTACTTCCAATCTGAGTCGTTCAAAATCTGCAATCAACTCTTGTTGAGTTGTCATTCTGTTCAAGGTTGCAGATTTACGACTCAAAGCATCTGCTACTACATTAGCTTTACCCGGATGGTAGCTAATATTACAGTCATAATCTTTCACCAATTCGAGCCATCTTCTCTGCCTCATGTTCAACTCCTTCTGGGTGAAGAAGTACTTCAAACTCTTATGATCAGTGAAAATCTGACACTTCTCACCATAAAGGTAATGTCTCCACAGTTTGAGTGCGAAGACAACTGCTGCCAATTCAAGGTCATGGGTAGGGTAATTATTTTCATGAATCTTCAACTGTCGTGAAGCATATGCTATCACCTTTCCATCTTGCATCAAGACAGCCCCTAATCCACTCTTGGAAGCATCTGTATAAATTACGAATCGACCTGTTCCTTCTGGTATGGCTAGTACTGGTGCTGTCATCAACTTTTTCTTTAACACTAAAAAGCTTTTCTCACACTGATTAGACCATTCAAACTTCACAGTTTTGCGAGTTAATGACGTTAGTGGCAGCTCTATCTTGGAGAAATCCTGAATGAATCTCCTATAGTAACCCGCTAATCCCAAGAAACTCCGTATCTCTGTAGCATTCTTTGGAGTAACCCAATTTTTAATTGCTTCTATCTTTGCTGGATCAACCTCTATTCCCTTAGCCGAAACTATGTGACCCAAAAATGCAATTTGTTCCAGCCAAAATTCACACTTACTGAACTTAGCAAACAATTGTTTTTCTTTCAGAATCTGCAAGACTGTAGTTAGATGCTGACGATGCTCATCTGAACTACAAGAGTATACCAGTATGTCATCTATGAATACTATGACAAACTGATCTAAGAAAGGCTGAAACACTCTGTTCATAAGATCCATGAATACTGCCGGTGCATTGGTAACTCCAAATGGCATGACTAAAAACTCGTAGTGGCCATAACAAGTCCTGAAAGCCGTCTTATGAATATCTTCATCTTTCACCTTCAATTGGTGATAACCTGATCTCAAATCGATCTTGGAGAATACTACTGCCCCTTGTAACTGATCAAACAAATCATCAATCCTTGGCAGTGGATATTTGTTCTTCACTGTTACTCGATTCAGCTCTCTATAATCGATGCACAGTCTCATAGACCCATCTTTCTTCTTGACAAACAATACCGGTGCACCCCAAGGCGATATACTCGGTCTAATAAAGCCTTTATTGAGTAGCTCTTGTAGTTGCTCCTTCAATTCTTTCATTTCAGTCGGTGCTAATCTGTATGGTGCTTTGGAAGCTGGTTGGGTTCCGGGCATTAATTCAATCCCAAATTCTACCTCCCTAGCTGGAGGTAATCCTGCAATATCATCAGGAAATACTTCTGGGAAATCTCTCACTACCTCGACGTCTTCAAGTTTCGGTCGAGGTAATTCTTGGTCGCAAGTGACACTTGCGAGGAAACCTTCACATCCTTTATTCAACAGTTGCCATGCCTTACCTACTGAAATTAAAAGAGATGAATTATTTTTCGGTGTGGCATGGAATAGAAACGTTTCTCCATCCTTAGTTTTCAAGGAAACCGTCCTCCGTTTACAGTCTATGGTAGCCTCGTAACAAGACAACCAATCCATACCAAATATCACGTCAAAGTCCGACATTTTGAGGATAATAAGATCAGCATACAACTCATGACCTTGCATCTGTATACTGCATCCTCTGATAATCAAATCACTACTCAATTCTTCCCCTGAAGGCAAAGATATACTAAACCCCGAAATTGACTTATCCGGTACCAAACCCGATTTATTAATAAATTCAACAGATATGAATGAATGTGTAGCTCCAGTATCAATTAAGATATGAGCAGGAATACTGGAAACATTAATCATACCTGTGACTATGGCTGAGTTTGTGTCCACTTGCTCATGAGTCATGGCAAACACTCGGCCTTTGGCCGGTCCTCTTTGTTGGGGACATTCCTTTGCAAAATGTCCTGGTTGTTTGCACAAGTAACATACACCAGTTCCCATCATACATTGGCCTGAATGAAGTTTTCCACATTTTTGACAAGCTGTTGGTGCATTTTCCGATTTTGGTGCTGGCAAAGCCAACTGTTTCTGCCCTTGAGGTCGAGGCTGTTGTTGTTGGTACGGTCGGTGTTGGGGAGGGGCTTGGTACGGCCTCTTTCTGTTAGAATTTCCTTGTTGGTCTTGACCCTGATAGTTAGATCTCTTTGCCTGTGACTCTTTGATAATATCATTTCTGTCCTTTTCAGACAGCATGGCCTGATCTACCGCTTCTTTGTAATTTTTCGCTCCACTTAGTCTAACATCCTTTCTGATGAAGGCATTCAACCCTTCTGTAAAGTGTTTCAACTCTTCAGCAGGATCACCAGAAATCATCGGTACAAAGTATCTTCCCCTTTCAAACTTCTTTACATACTCCGCAATTGACATGTTTCCTTGACGGATCTCCAAAAACTCTCTAGCCAACCTGTTTCGGGTGCTCACCGTGAAATATTTGCCGTAGAACACATCCTTGAATCCATTCCAAGTAAGGGTGGTTAGGTTCAACGCTGCTTTGGCTCCATTCCACCAAACACGAGCGTCATCACGGAACATATAGGTAGCACATCTCAATCTATCCGCATCCGTGATCTGCATGAATTCAAAAGCAGTCTCCATAGCTTGGAACCATTGTTCCGCAATCAAAGGATCAGTCTCTCCTTTGAACTCAGGTGGTCCCAACTCTAAGAAACTTTTGTAGATAGGGTTTTGATTAGCCGCATGATGGTTATTTCCGGCATTAGCTGTCTGGGCTTGAAGCAACTGTTGGATTTGAGCTCCCTGAGCACGGCTTTGCTCTTGAAGCAGAGCAGTTAATCCCGCCAAAAACTGGTTGTTTTGATTGTTCTCACTATCTGGCCCGCAATCATTATGGTTGTTGTTAGCGGCATTGGCGTTGGTGTTGGTGTTATTTCCCCTACGTGATGCCATAGTCCTAAAGTCCAATATTATCCACACCGCTCAGTCACGATTCAATATGTAAATATACTTTAACATGTAACATGCATACAATATCTCATCGCATTATCATACACATAATCGAATAAAAATCATAACTTACAGACATGAAGACTGAGCGTTGGAGTCGTGGCGAGTATGCATGAATGTTTCAAGAAAACCCAGAGCGAACTGCTCTGATACCAAACTGTAACGCCCTCAACCGATGAAGATGTTACAAAACTAACATAACCTTACAATAACGCGGAAAAGAAATTTTTTTTTTTTTGAAAGATGTATGCATACATCAAACCTTACTTAAAACATTTCAGAATAGTTTACAAACCAAATCCAAACCTTAAAATTTATAAAAATTGTTTACAACCTTAAAATACATCATAAAGTTGCAAATAGCTCAAGACATAGCATATCACACTCAACACATAACACACTCATGCATCGCCCGTCGGTCCGACTCCTTGCTCTTCTTCATGTCCGACATTAAACTCGTCGACATATCCATAAATGTCATCCTCATTACCTGCACCATTCAAGTATAGTGAGTCTAAAGACTCAGCAAGTATATGCAGTAAAAATCGTGAGATTTCAAATATCATTTAAACGTAACATAACATAACATAAACTCATCATTTGGTGACGAATTATGCGAAATTGTGGCAACCGTCATAATGGGCACATTCATCCTTTTCTTGTTGATCAACAAGCATATGGCACTAAGCCTCATAACATTCGTTCTTTAGAAAGGCCCTCTCCGGTGCTCATCCCGGAGCACCAGTCCCTTGTACTTATCTGTCTCATGAGCCATGTTTGGAAACGCCCTCTCCGGAGCCCAAACCGGAGCACCAATCCCGTGTTTTCCACCACAAAGACACATAAGATATCAAAATCTTTTCATGCATCAACATATCATATCATGATTCATCTTAACATCATTCATCATATCATTTCATTCATTATGAAACATCATTGTTTCATCGTAAATTCCGTCATAACTTTCATTTCATGAACATTAAACTTTACTCCATTACTTCATGCATGTCATAGATGATAAAAATCATACTTTCATATTGAACATAGGTTTCATGAATGAAACTTAGACATTTACATGCATCACATAGCGTAATCAATCCACGTAAGTCGTTCTTGTCATTCTTGACTTAAAACTTGAAACTTTTTGCATAGAAACTCTTAAATATATTTTATAATCCTTTGAAGATCATAATCATGAATTTAGGACCCTAAAATAACATAAACAAATCATGACTTTCGAGTGAAAGGCGCGGCCGCTCAACTTCTAGGCGCGGGCGCGCCTGACCTGCGCAAATGGTTCATCTTGCTCGCTCCGAAACTCTATTTGTAAGTTAGAATTTTTAAAAGTGGTAAACATAAAAGTTGTAGCTCTGGATCTTGGATTTCTAATGACGAAAACCGAATCTCAATTTGAGTTTTCAGTAAAACGTTATGCTCATTCTCCCCAAATGCGTCACTACCGGGAAATCAAAACACTCTACACACTTTGGGGTGATTTTGACCAATCTTCCAAAATTATTTTGACAAAACTCAAAACATGAAATTTGTAGATAAATAAGCTAGCTTTCAAATAGAATTGGCCTCATATCATTTGGATTATTACCCTAATTGTTATCCTCAAAACCATAACAAGTATAGGTAATCCGGTGCCACCAAACACAATTTCAACACTTCAAACTTCAAACATAAACTTCTTTTAATCAAAATCCTAACTACATAAATCATCAAAGCTCATTTTCTTGTAATTGAACATGGTTTAACTAACTTCAAAACATTAAAATCTTAAAAGAACATGAACCTCTTGAATCAACTCAAGTACTTGACAAGAACAACCTACGCTTCACGATCTCGTAAAATCATAACTTCATGCTCTTGAAATTCATGAAAATCATGCATAAATATCTCAACACACAATAATTCATATCAAAATACATAATAGCTTGAATGGGTTTCAAAATCTTTTAAATTTGTACTTGCCTTGAAATGAAGACGAAGTTGATTCAGATTCTTGGCAACGAGCTAACCACACCAAGAACGAGATTTGGAACTTTGTCTTGTGACTTTCTTGAAGAACCGTGAAGGTTCAATAAAGAAACAAGAAGGAGAAGATGATAGAATGGAGATTCGAGTCCGAAAATTTTAAAATTGATTTTTGGATAAATTTGAATTTTTGGAAAATTTATAGATTTTATCCGTTAAATCAGATTTTATGAAATTAATTATTTTTGGTACAATTGATGATAAGATATGATCTTATGGAAATATTGAGTAAAATATGATTTTATGTATAAAATTGGATTTTATATGTAAAATATGATTTTATTTGATAAAAAGATAAAATATGATTTTGTATGTAAAATAAGATTTTATATATGGAATATGATTTTATCCTTTTTAAATTTAATTGCCATTGCATGTTATCCAATAAATTGATTTTGAATTAAATATTATTGGATAAGGATGATCGATTGCCATGACAAATTTTGTAGGTGTAAGTTAAGGAATTTACATTTGTTTTTATTGTTGTTGGATTTATTAATGGGCCTGGTTTATGGTCCAATATGAATTGTCATATGTAATAAAAGTGGGCCTGGTTTATGGCCCGTTCCCACCCCTTAAAATGTATCCTCTACTTGTCATAGTTATTTATTGTAAATACATTAGACTTAGTGGGAGATGAAGATTTGAAGAAATGGTGGGCCCAACAGACAATGAAGACTGAAGAAATGTAAATTGGAAGCTCAATGTAATAGGATTTCATTGCATACCTGCATATTACCTAGGATTGGACTTAGACTCGTGAATTGCAATCACGGGTCGATTAGTAATGGAATCGATCATCCTAAAATATAATATATGATATTATCGTTGTATGCATGTTTAGACTAAATTGTATGAATCCCGCAAGCATACAAATTTTAAATGATGAGACAAATTTTCAAAATTAAAATCCCTCATTTTAAATATGATTTAAAATTGATATCAAGATTAAAAGGAAATTTAAATATTGTTTAAATATTCCTACCTTCCATCAACGATCAATGTATGAGATGCTACCCGCGGATACGGTCCGGCTCATATTATTGGGGGGGCTCGTTCGTCGGAAAGCTGTACATTGGATCGACACATGTTGTAAGTTGGGTGGAACTCCCATGGGATCGGCTCATATTATTGGGGGATCCACATGGCGACCGTCCATCACAACTTAATATTGATGGGTCATCTTGACGTGTCACAATAAACGACGTCATATTATTGGGCCCTTATTGGACATGAGGTAAAAACGTGGAGGTTGCTTTGGAAGCAATTGGGCTCTACCTTTTGAAAATTATGGTTGGCTGATATTATTCGGGACCATAGTTTGTCAATTGGACTCCATGTTCCCACTAAGGAAAACAGTTTCCCGTTTTCACTAGAAGGTAGTGAAATCGTTAAAATAGTTGGAGTGAGATTCATAAAATAAATTTCGCCTATTTTATGTCTTAGTAAATTAATTAAACAATCACTGATTATTGTCTGTTTCTTTTCAGTATTTCATAAAGATGAATTCGCGCAATCCACTATTCTCTATTCTCGAACAAAATAAACTGACTGGCGCAAACTATACGGAATGGTTCCGTAAGTTTAAGATTTTCTTGACCTCGGAGAAGATGCTCTACGTGTTAGAAAATTCTCCTCTGAAGGAAGCACCAGCTGATATAAGTCCGGAAGAGTTGGCCAAACTTGATATATGATGGGACCATGATATCAAGGCCAAATGCTATATGCAAGGCTCGATGTCTGATGAACTCCAGAGGCGATTTGAGGATACCGTGAATGCTGCTGACATTCACGTACAACTCAAGGAACTTTTTGGGGCTCAATCGAGAGATGAAAGGCTCGCTACTGTAAAAGAGTTAATGACGTGTCGCATGCGTGAAGGGACTTCGGTCCGTGATCATGGGGTACGAGTGATTTGGCTCATTCAGAAGTTGGTAACGCTTGATTTGGTATTGGAGCATGAACTCAACGTGGACTTATTACTTCTCTCTCTTCCTTCTTTGTTTGACGGTTTTGTGGTGAATTTCAATATGAACAAGATAGAGGCCTCCCTTGAAGAGATGGTCAATATTCTTGTAACATATGAAGCCACTTTAAAGAAGGATAAACCAGTTCTCTTGGTAGGCTCCTCTTCTTCTGCTAAGAAGGGCCAAGTATAAAGGGCAAGAAACGTTCTGCCCCATCCAAGAAAACCGGACCCGAGAAGAAGAACAAGACAAAGGCTTCAAACATGGAAAAGTCCAAGGATGTTTGCCATCACTGCAAGAAACCCGGTCATTGGAAACGTAACTGCAAGGAATATCTAGAGCAGTTGCGAACTGCGAAGGGTATGTTCTATATTGAAATAAATTTTTTACTTAATACTACTTCTTGGGTATTGGATACCGGATGTGGATCTCACATTTGCAATGATTTGCAGGAGATGACAAGAAGTCGCAAGCTTAGAATGGGTGAGACCCAGCTAAGGCTCGAAAATGGTTCTAGAGTTGAAGCCAAAGCTGTGGGAGATGTTTATTTAATTTTGCAGAACGATTTTAAGTTACTTTTGAGAGATGTTTTATTTGTTCCAGATTTGATTAAAAACATTATTTCTGTTTCTATGCTTGATAGAGATGGTTTTTCTTGCAATTTTGTGAATGAGATTTGCAATATTTACAAGAATGAATATTTGATTGGAAATGAACAACTTGAAAACGATCTATATAACTTAAAATTAAAAGACGTTCCAATAAATTATGTTGATAAACCGGTAACAACGAACAAAAGGAAAATCGATAGTCAAAACCCGGCAAACCTTTGGCATGCTAGGCTAGGTCATATTTCCTCAAGGAGGATGAACAAGCTAGTGGGAGAGGGCATGTTTGATATGTCTGATATTAACTCTCTATCTACTTGTGAATCCTGCCTGAAAGGAAAAATGACTAAATCTCCATTCAAGGGGAAACCTGAGCGTAGTCAAAATCTGTTGGATTTGATCCATACAGATGTTTGTAGTCCATTTAGAATTGGTACTCAATTTGGCCACACCTACTTCATTACCTTTACTGATGATTATTCAAGGTATGGGTATTTATATTTAATGAAATATAAGTCTGAAGCATTTGAAAAGTTCAAAGAATTCAAGGCTGAAGTAGAAAACAAGCTAGGTAAAAGTATTAAAGCACTTCGATCGGATCGAGGTGGAGAATACTTAAGTACCAAGTTTTTGGACTATCTGAAAGAGAATGGGATTCTCTCTCAGTGGACTCCTCCTATGACACCTCAGCTGAATGGTGTATCGGAGCGTCGTAATCGAACTTTGTTGGACATGGTTCGATCCATGATGAGCTTCACTGAGCTTCCACCTTCGTTTTGGGGCTACGTGCTTGAAACGGCGGTGTTGTTGTTGAACAACGTCCACACCAAAGCAGTGGATAAAACACCATACGAGTTATGGAATGGCAAAGCTCCTAAGTATTCGTACTTGAGGATTTGGGGATGTCCTGCTTACGTGAAGCAGACAGTGGGAGATAAGTTGGATAGTCGATCCACCTTATGTTATTTTGTAGGGTATCCGAAGAATTCAATCGGATATTATTTCTATCATCCTACTGAAACAAAAGTGTTTGTTTCGAGGAATGCCACTTTCTTGGAGAAGGAGTTCTTATTGGATAAGAAAGGCGAGATGATGGAACTCGAAGAAATTCGAGAAGAACCCAAGATACAAAATAATGATCCTACACCTCAGGAACCATTGATGGACACGCCTATACCTAGAAGATCCGAGAGGACTTCTAGACCTCCTATTCGATATGGTCTTCTTCTTGAAGGGGATCAAGATGAACCCGACGTTGGATGTGATCCAAGAAACTTCAATGAAGCAATTTCTGATGCGGATTCAAATTTATGGCTTGAAGCTATGCAGTCGGAAATAGATTCGATGCATACAAACCAAGTTTGGTCTTTAGTAGATCCTCCCGATGGAATTGTTCCAATAGGGTGTAAATGGATCTACAAGAGAAAGATTGGGCCTGATGGTAAGGTATTGACCTACAAGGCACGATTGGTGGCGAAAGGTTATACTCAAAGACAAGGAGTTGACTATGATGAAACCTTTTCACCAGTTGCAATGTTCAAATCCATAAGAATCCTTATTGCCATAGCAGCATGGTATGACTATGAGATATGGCAAATGGATGTAAAGACTGCATTTCTTAATGGAAACATTAAGGAAGAGATCTATATGACGCATCCTGAGGGATACACATCCATGGGAAGCGAGCATAAGGTATGCAAGCTTCAGAGATCGATCTATGGTCTCAAACAAGCATCAAGAAGTTGGAACCAGAAAATTGATGAAACAATAAAGGATTTTGGTTTCATCAAGAATCCGGAGGAACCGTGTGTGTACAAGAAAGTAGTTAAGGATGCTGTGACATTCTTAGTACTTTATGTTGATGACATCCTACTCATTGGGAATGACGTAGGGATGTTTCAGTCAACAAAGATATGGTTATCAGGTAGATTCTCGAGGAAGGATTTGGGTGAGGCATCCTATATTCTAGGGATACAGATCTATAGAGATAGATCTAAGAGAATGATAGGACTCACTCAATCAACTTACATCGAAACCATATTGAAAAGGTTTTCAATGGATGGGTCCAAGAGAGGACATCTACCTATGTGTCATGGAGTTTCTCTATCCAAGTCCATGTGTTCCAAGACTGATGAAGAGATAGAGAAAATGACACATGTACCATATGCGTCAGCCATAGGTAGTATCATGTATGGGATGATATCTACCAGACCGGATGTAGAATTTGCTCTGAGTGTCATGAGCAGATATCAAGCCAATCCCGGTCAAATGCATTGGAAAGCCGTGAAGGACATTCTTAAGTACTTACGAAGGACTAAGAATATGTTCATGGTATATGGAGGAAGAGAATTGAGATTGGAAGGCTACACCGACTCTAGCTTCCAAAGTGACGTGGATGACTCGAAGTCAACCTCTGGATTTGTGTTCATGCTCAATGGCGGTGCTGTCTCTTGGAAGAGTTCCAAGCAGGACACCACAGCGGATTCCACCACTGAGGCAGAATACATTGCGGCATCAGCTGCTGCTAAAGAGGCCGTTTGGATGAGGAATTTCGTCCAAGAGTTGGGCGTTATTCCTGAAGTTGTTGGTCCAGTCCCGGTGTACTGTGACAACACGGGTGCCGTTTCTCAGGCAAAGGAACCAAGGTATCATCAAAGATCCAAACACGTACTGAGAAAATACCACATCATCCGGGAGATCGTGGAAAGAGGAGACATCACTGTCGAGAGAGTGGCCTCTGCAGACAATATCGCTGATCCACTTACTAAGCCCTTGCCAGGACCATTATTTGACAAACATCGCGAAGCAATGGGACTGCGTAGTATGACTAGTTGGCTTTAGGGCAAGTGGGAGATTGAAAGAGTGGGTGCCCGGTGAGCCAACTTGTGGCTAAGGGCTTTGATGACTCTATGTACAAACAATCTTTTGTTTAATATAATTTACACTTTTATAATGGCGTCTACTTTATCTTTTATCATATTATTATGTTGTGACATACTATAAGATGTTTAGATGAAGACCTTGAATATACTATAGTGTATGTAAGATGTGGTGGCACATGGGGATGACTATCATGAAACACATCTTATAGTCACTGTATATTCTAAACAGTTCCTAGTCGATTGAGCCGTCCGTTAATAAGGATAAGGATCGCTCGAGATTGAGACTAGCATTTGCGATGCCGAGTACCACGTTTCATTGGTATGGAACATAGAGATGTTCAAAGCATGCAAATGGATATTCATACGATGAATGATCGAACTACCCTATCCGGACATTCCAAGTGGTTATCACTTATCGAGTGGATGAAGTCCGCGGTTTTGGTTGTACACCATTAGTCCTTACTACTTGAAACATCATTGAGACTCTATATGCTAGTACTGTACTTTGACTCGTTTACCGACTCTATTGGGGTCATCAGGTGTCGGGATTGGGTACAGTTATGACACATATAGGAGTCGATGCTTTGTTGTCAAGGATTCACCACATACTTACTAGTGTGGATATCCTATGCAATCTGAGGAGATATTAGTGTGACGAATCTCTGGCCAGAGTACATGATGTGTTTTAAGAAATGGTTTCTTAGTAGCACATGCGATGTCACTTTTGATCTTCAAGATGCATTGCATAGTTATCGAATCTCGAACGACTCTCGATTTACCAATGGTTGTTGATTCGATCGGGATATATGGATGAAGGGACCGTAATGTACGCTAACCAAAATCTATTGGTTCTTGCAGGCACTATCAGCGATACCTAGGGAATCATGGGGCGATGTTGCTAGGCTCTCTTACCATGATTCGATGGGCAAGTCGGAAATTGTTGTTCCGAGTCACAAGGAGTTGTGAGCCCACGGCTAGCTGTATCCCTGAACCATTGAGGGTCACACAAGTAATGGATTTTTAATCCCCGTTGAGATAATTAAATTTAAAGAGTTAAATTTAGTGAATAAAGAAGTGGGACTTCTTATATCAGAGTAGAGGAGTAAGATTTCCTAAAATGACATAGGGATGGGCATTTTTGGAAATCACTGAATTCGGATTCAAAAAATTTATCTTGACTTTAAAAGATGCAGAAATGGTTTCTGTGCACATTGGTGAAATTGGTTTATCAATCTGAGTGACGATGAATTTTATATTAATTTCGGAACATGCGAGCTTTGCTTGTCAGGCTTGAACTTATGAATAATAGGCCCTAAGCTGTTAGCAGCCCACATTATAAATAAGTTATTGCAGTACAGAAATTATACAACAGAGGTCACAAATTTTTTTCGAAAACCCTAGTTTTTCTTTACTGTGGCCGCCGCCCCTCTCCCTCTCTGCTCGAAAAATTCCAGTTTGTGAATTTTGAATTTGCAGTCTGGTTTAACGGATCAAATTCGTTAATTCTCTTTGTAGAAACTTCTGATAGATTTTCTAGTGCAATCTATCAGAGGGATTAAACTTCTGTTCGTGGACCTGATTGAAGAATTGTTCGTCCATAAGTTCCTGGGATATACAACAAGAGCAGAGTAATCTGTTGGTGTCCATAATCTCGTTTCGAGATTCAAGGTAAAAATTTAATTGTTATTTAATTTTTACACGCACAATTTAATCGTCAAGTTTTGATACCCATGATATGGAATTGTTCCATATAAAATTTTTAAAACTTCCGCTGCACCGGGTATCAATTCTGATTGATCTGATCACCGTATTCCAACATCAACTGCATACACCAAAAATCCTTCTGCACCTTTCTGTAGCAAACGAGTCATAGATAACACTGAAATCAAAGAAATTCTAGATCGAGAACCCTTACCAAAGAATTTCCACTCGTCGGCCATTTCAGGTCTGAACCTGATAACTTTCAGAAAGCAATCAACTGTTGCCCTGTACTTGGTCAAAGCATCTATACCAACAATACAATCAAAATCTGACAACCCAAGCACAATACAGTCGAATTCTAACAAATTCCCCTCAAAACAAAGTTCACAGTTCCTGACTAGTCTGACAGAAACAATTCCTCCACCCAAAGGTGAAGTAACAGCTACTACTGTAGGCAACAATTCAGTTGGCAAAGCATGCAATAACACAAATTTCTCAGAGATAAAGGAATGGGAAGCACCTGTATCTATCAAAACATGAGCAGAATGACCAAAAATCGAACAGTTACCTGCTATAACATCATCATGTGCTGCTTGAGCCTGATCCTCTGTCAAAGCAAAGACTCGTGCTTGCTGTCTCGGAGGCTGATTCGCACTAGAATTACCTCCCTGTCTGTTCTGCTACTGAGGCTGGAAAGAGTGCACTGCAGACGACTGCCTCTCCGGCTGAACTGCAGGTCTAGACAAACTCCCACTCTGAGCTCTGTCTCTGTTACGCTGTGGGCACACTTTAGAAATATGTCCCGGTTGCTGACAGGTGTTACAATTGCCGAAGACTCCCACACACTGATCCGGTGAGTGTCTTCCTCCACACTTGCTGCAGTACAAGGATGATGACCCAGAACTCGGTCCTGAACCGAATTGCTTCGAACCACTGGAACTGGACGAACTGTTCCCCTGCCTCTTGAACTGTTTACCTCTTGCTTTGTATTGATCTTTTCTGTTTCCCCCACTGCTACCACCTTCATACCTCTGCTGCTGGTTCTGATGTTGAGGTGGCTGATTCTGGTACTGAGATGGTTGGTTCTGATACTGCCTCTGCTGCTGAGGTGCCCCCTGATTACTTCTTTGCCTCCACAAGCCTTCTTCTGCTCCCTTTGCATGATTCATGGCATCCACAAAGTTGCTAGGCCTGTTGGTGTTAACCAACGTGAAGACATCGGGGTTCAACCCGTTTATAAACTGATCTGCCTTTGCTTCTTCATCTCCAGCAATTAACGGTGCAAAACGCAACAGACTATCGAACTTAGCCACGTATTCTTCAACGTTCAGATTCCCTTGCTTCAGATTTGCAAACTTTGCTCCCTTATCCTTACGATACGAGATAGGGAAAAACCGCTTATAAAACTCAGATTTAAAAAGAGTCCAAGTAACCTCTGTACCTCTACTCTCAAATTCTTTCTTTGTCATGATCCACCAGCTCTTAGCACCACCACGCAGCTGATGAATTACTAACCTGATTCGGCGGTCATCTGTGTAGTCAATGGAATCAAACAACTGGTCCATATATCCAACCAACTCTCACAGTCAACTGGATTTTCTGAACCCACCAACAACGGCGGATTGAACGACTGAAACCTCTTCAGCAAGGTTTCCATAGGAGTCGCTGAAGCATCCAACTGATCAACTTCAGTGCTAGCTTGCTCAGTTGCAGGGATAACTGGCGGTGTGTTTCTGTTTATCACTCGACGATGACCCATCTGATAATCAAAGGTTAGGACACGAGATATCTCAATCGCTACAATCAGTGCCCTTACAACCGCTTGGAATACCGGATACCAGTCGATAATAGAAACAGTTATATTTCAAGTAGATCATGCTTTATAAATTAAATCACAAAACCATATAACTCTCAATAATAAAGCATGCTCGCATGGAATTAAGTACACAGTTAAAATAATTCAAATACATGCGAGGAGCCAATACACGCAGACTCGATCTACCCGCTCACTCTAGTTCAACCAAGAATCTTAACGCTCTGATACCACTTAATGTGAGACCTCGGTTCTAAACATCTAATTAAGGAGTAAACAATAATTAAGCATCCAAGATCTAAGAACTAAAAGCAAAGCAAAGGAAAATTTTTTTTTTTTTTTTTAAAGAGGGCCGCGCTCGGGCGCCCAAAAACCGTCGCTCGAGCGCGCCCTGGACAGAGGCGTTACTGATCTCAGAGTGGGGTGTGCTCGGGCTGCTAAAAATTGCAGCTCGGGCGCCCCTACAGCAGAAACAGAACAGCAGAAAAACATGCTTTGCAACTCCATCTAGAACTATTCCAATGCAATCCAAATCAACACATACATTATAAAAGCAGTTCCTCCGATTAATACATGAAGTTCTAGAGTTTAACAACTACTCCAAAATAGAACATGCCATGATAACAACACGACAAAGCTTGCATGTCAATACAACATAATAACGAAGTTCGATATCTAAACATGTTCTAACAACACTAAGTAGACATGCTGATACGATTTTTAAACCGAGTCTCACTGCTACAAATTTCTCTCGGAGCTAACCATGCCTCTTCTGACTTGATCCTGCCCCACCTGTTGCCAAGTACACATACAAAACAAAGCAACAGCCGGATAACCGGTGAGAACGACATTCCCAGTAAAAGCAACATAACAATTTATACAACAATCAACATGCTTTCAATAAAAAATTAAATTAATAACAACATAATGAATGCATGTCTTTTAAATCGGGATATCAATCTGATAAACGAGGGATTGCTGCTGTGCTTTTGGGATCCTGAGGATAAGATCACGTAACAACTCACCGGCTCTCCCAATCGAGGTGGTGCCATGTATCTCACTCCTCTAGACTTTGAGCAACTATAATGAGTATGCTAGCACTAGGCGAAACGACTACGACCTAGGCCACTCAATCATAGTTCCCAAACATCTAAACAAAAAGGGCGGTTCTGCCCGCTGAAAACAAGATTGGCTCAAGATAAATGCATAACATAAATATAACACATAAGTCGTTTAACAAAAGCCAATACAATCAAACAAGACACAAGTTCCTCATGCTAGAACAAGTGTAAATGCAAGTATGTGATTTCAAAGGGAAAACTCGAGAACCACAGTCCCGAGTATGCTATCCCGCTACGATGACTGCTTTTACCTTTCAATGCAGTAGCTTCCAACTCTGGATACGCTACAAAAAAGACTGTATCAACAACTATGCAATCTAACAACAACAAGGCAATGGTTCAAGGAAATGCTCTATACCGTTCTTTGTTCAAATCTCGGAAACGATCAAACAGCTGCTAACTCTGGGCTTGATACCTCCAAACGAATCTGTACGGAGACAAATGAATGATCAATAACCAAGATCAACTTATAAGCCAAGTTCCAACAACTCAAAAACGGTTCAAAATCCCCAAAACTCAAACCGACGGCATAACGGCTATAACTGAACAAACCGGCAACGCAGACGGCAGTTCAATACCGATAACAACTCAATTCAATGCTAATACAACAACAACAAGACAAACCCAACAAATCTCAAAACCATGATTTTCGAAAATGGCTTCCAAAAATCATAACAATTCCGAACGTCGCTCTATTTCAAAACCGACAGATAATAAACGATCAGAACTCTGTCAAGAACAACATACTCGAATCTAAAACGATTCTAACAACATCCAAAAACTAGAATTTATCGGATCGAAGAAGAACTTACGATATAACAGAGCTCTCACTGCAGTGATCGATAATCTGCCTTCAGAAATAATTTCCAACGGACGGATCGAGCCCGGAATGAAATCACAAAGCTCAAAAGCTCAAAAGTGGCATCTACAATGGAGGAGGCGTGCTTGAGGAAGGAGGAGAAGGCTTCTCCAATCAAATCCAAGTGTAGATAATATATAAAAATCAATATTTGCGTTTTAGTCCCTGAAATTTACAAAATTTGCAAAAAGGACCCTGATCAAAATCAAACCGGCTCGAGAACTCTGTAATCTCTGATTAACTCAAATAAACTCATTTAAGATAAAAACGGGGCGTTACAACACGCCTATTCCTAGTTGAAGCCAAAGCTGTGTGAGACATTTGTTTAATTTTGCAGAATGATTTTAAGTTATTTTTGAGAGATGTTTTATATGTGCCAGATTTGGTTAAAAACATTATTTCTATTTCTATGCTTGATAGAGATGGTTTTTCTTGCAATTTTGTGAATGGGATTTGCAATATTTACAAGAATGAATGTTTAATTGGATGTGGACAACTTGAAAACGATCTATATAACTTAAAATTAAAAGACGTTCCAATTAATTATGTTGATAAACCGGTAACAACAAATAAAAGGAAAATTGATAATCAAAACCCGGCAAACCTTTGGCATGCTAGGCTAGGTCATATTTCTTCAAGGAGGATGAACAAGCTAATGGGAGAGGGCATGTTTGATATGTCTGATATTAACTCTCTACCTACTTGTGAGTCCTGCCTCAAAGGAAAAATGACTAAATCTCCTTTCAAAGGGAAGCCAGAGCGTAGTCAAAATCTATTGGATTTGATCCATACAGATGTTTGCGGACCATTTAGTATTGGTACAAAATTTGGTCACACCTACTTCATTACCTTTACTGATGATTATTCTAGGTATGGGTACTTATATTTGATGAAATATAAGTCTGAATCATTTGAAAAGTTCAAAAAATCAAGGCTGAAGTAGAAAATAAACTAGGTAAGAGTATTAAAGCACTTCGATCAGATCGAGGTAGAGAATACTTAAGTACCGAGTTCTTGGATTATCTAAAAGAGAATGAGATTCTCTCTCAGTGGACTCCTCCTATGACACCTCAGCTGAATGGTGTTTCGGAGCGTCGCAATCGAACCTTGTTGGACATGGTTCGATCTATGATGAGCTTCACTGAGCTCCCACCTTCGTTTTGGGGCTATGCTCTTGAAACGGCGGTATTGTTGTTGAACAACGTCCACACTAAAGCAGTGGACAAAACACCATACAATTTATGGAATGACAAAGCTCCTAAGTATTCGTACTTGAGGATTTGGGGATGTCCTGCTTACGTGAAGCAGACAGTGGGAGATAAGTTGGATAGTCGATCCACCTTATGTTATTTTGTAGGGTATCCGAAGAATTCAATCGGATATTATTTCTATCATCCTACTGAAAACAAAAGTGTTTGTTTCAAGGAATGCCACCTTCTTGGAGAAGGAGTTCTTATTGGATAAGAAAGGCAAGATGATGGAACTCGAAGAAATTCGAGCAGAACCCGAGATACAAAATAACGATCCTATACCTCAAGAATCATCACAAGACACGCCTATTATTAGAAGATCCGAGAGGAATTCTAGGCCTCCTATTAGATATGGTCTACTTCTTGAAGGGGATCAAAGTGAACCCGACATTGGATGTGATCCAAGAAACTTCAAGGAAGCAATTTCTGATGCGGATTCGAATTTATGGCTTGAAGCTATGCAGTCGGAAATAGATTCGATGCATACAAACCAAGTTTGGTCTTTAGTAGATCCTCCCGATGGAATTGTTCCAATAGGGTGTAAATGGATCTACAAGAGAAAACTTGGGCCTGATGGAAAGGTACTGACCTACAAGGCACGATTGGTGGCAAAAGGTTATACTCAAAGACAAGGAGTTGACTATGATGAAACTTTTTCACCAGTCGCAATGTTCAAGTCCATATGAATCCTTATTGCCATTGCTGCATGGTATGACTATGAGATATGGCAAATGGATGTGAAGACTGCATTCCTTAATGGAAACATTAAGGAAGAGATCTATATGATGCAGCCTGAGGGATTCACATCCATGGGAAGCGAGCATAAGGTATGTAAGCTTCAGAGATCGATCTATGGTCTCAAACAAGCATCAAGAAGTTGGAACCAGAAATTTTATGAAACAATAAAGGATTTTGGTTTCATCAAGAACCCGAAGGAACCATGCGTGTACAAGAAAGTAGTTAAGGATGCTGTGACATTGTTAGTACTTTATGTTGATGACATCTTACTCATTGGGAATGATGTAGGGATGTTGCAGTCAACAAAGATATGGTTGTCAGGTATATTCTCGATGAAGGATTTGGGTGAGGCGTCCTATATTCTAGGGATACAGATCTATAGAGATAGATCTAAGAGAATGATAGGACTTACTCAAGCTACCTACATTGACACTATATTGAAAAGGTTTTCAATGGATGAGTCCAAGAGAGGACATCTACCTATGTGTCATGGAGTCTCTCTATCCAAGTCTATGTGTCCCAAGACTGACGAAGAGATAGAGAAAATGACACACATACCATATGCGTCAGCCATAGGGAGTATCAGGTATGGGATGATATCTACCAGACCGGATGTGGCATTTGCTCTGAGTGTCACGAGCAGATATCAAGCCAATCCCGGTCAAATGCATTGGAAAGCCGTGAAGGATATTCTTAAGTACTTGAGAAGAACTAAGAATGTATTCATGGTTTATGGAGGAAGAGAACTGAAATTGGAAGGCTATACCGACTCTAGCTTCCAAAGTGATGTGGATGACTCGAAGTCAACCTCTGGATTTGTGTTCATGCTCAATGGCGGTGTTGTCTCTTGGAAGAGTTCCAAGCAGGACACCACAGCGGATTCCACCACTGATGCAGAATACATTGCGGCATCAGCTGCTGCTAAAGAGGCCGTTTGGATGAGGAATTTCATCCAAGAGTTGGGCGTTATTCCTGAAGCTGTTGGTCCAGTCCTGGTGTACTGTGACAACACGGGTGCCGTTGCTTAGGCAAAGGAACCAAAGTCTCATCAAAGATCCAAACACGTACTGAGGAAATACCACATCATTCGGGAGATCGTGGAAAGAGGAGACATCACTGTCGAGAGAGTGGCCTCTGCAGAAAATATCGCTGATCCACTTACTAAGCCCTTGCCAGGACCATTATTTGACAAACATCACGAAGCAATGGGACTACGTAGTATGACTAGTTGGTTTTAGGGCAAGTGGGAGATTGAAAGAGTTGATGCCCCGCTAGCCAACTTGTGGCTAAGGGCTTTGAGAGTTTCTTTTTTTAAACAATATTTTTTTAATATAATATACGTTCTTTAAATGGCGTTCACTTTATCTTATTATTATATAATGATATACTATTGTTATTTTGATAAAGACCTTGAATATACTAAAGTAAGATGAGATAGTGAATATAGAGAGATCACTGTCATGAAACACATCTTATGTTCACTGTATATTCTAAACAGTTCCTAGTCAATTGAGCCGTCCACAAATAAGGATAAGGATCGCTCGAGATTGAGACTAGCATTTGCGATGCCGAGTACCACGTTTCATTGGTATGGAACATAGAGATGTTCGAAGCATGCAAATGGATATTCATATGATGAATGATCGAACTACCCTATTCGGACTTTCCAAGTGGTTATCACTTATCGAGTGGATATAGTCCGCGATTTTGGTTGTACACCATTAGTCCTTATTACTTGAAACATCATTGAGACTTTATATGCTAGTACTGTTCTTTGACTCATTTACCGACTCTATTAGGGTCATCAGGTGTCGGGATTGGGTACAGTTACAACACATATAGGAGTCGATGCTTTGTTGTCAAGGATTCACCACACACTTGCGAGTGTGGATATCCTATGCAATCTGAGGAGATATTAGTGTGACGAATCTCTGGACAGAGTACATGATGTGTTTTAGGTTACTTGGTTTCCTAGTAGCACATGCGATGTCACTATTTGATCTTTAAGATGCATTGCATAGTTATCGAATCTCGAACGACTCTCGATTTACCAATGGTTGTTGATTCGATCGGGATATATGGATGAAGGGACCGTACTGTACGCTAACCAAAATCTATTGGTTCTTGCAGGCACTATCAGTGATACCTAGAGAATCATGGGGCGATGCTGCTAGACGCTCTTACCATGATTCGATGGGCAAGTCAGAAATGGTTGTTACGAGTCACAAGGAGTTGTGAGCCCACGGCTAGCTGTATCCCTGAACCATTGAGGGTCACACAAGTAATGGATTTTTAATCCCCGTTGAGATAATTAAATTTAAAGAGTTAAATTTAGTGAATATAGAAGTGAGACTTCTTATTTAAGAGTAGAGGGAGTAAGATTTCCTAAAATGACATAGTGATGGACATTTTTGGAAATCACTGAATTCGGATTCAGAAAATTTATCTTGATTTTAAAAGATGCAGAAATGGTTTCTGTACACATTGGTGAAATTGGTTTATCAATCTGAGTCACGATGAATTTTATATTAATTTTTGAACATGCGGGCTTTGCTTGTCAGGCTTGAACTTATGACTAATGGGCCCTAAGCTGTTAGCAGCCCATATTATAAATAAGTTATTGCAGTGCAGAAATTACATACAACACAAGGCATAAATTCGAAACCCTAGAGCTCTCGCTCTAGAGAATTCGGCCTCCCCCCTCCCCTACTGTGTTCGAGAATTTCAGTCTGCAAATTTTGAATTTGCAGTCTAAATTAGTAGATCAAATCTGTTATTTCTCTTCGTAGAAACTTCTGATAGACTTTCTAGTGCAGTCTATCAGAGGGATTAAACTTCTGTTCGTGGACCTGATTGAAGAAACGTTCGTTCATCAGTTCCTGGGATATACAACAAGAGCAGTTTAATCTGTTGGTGTCCATAATCTCGCTTCGAGATTTTAAGGTAAAATTTACATTGTTTAAATTTGATGTTATCAATTTTAATCGTAGGAATTTGATACCCATATGGAATCGTTCCATATAAAATTTTAAAACTTCCGCTGCACCGGATATCACTTTCTTTTTCGATCCGGAGAACGACCGTGTTCCAACAAACAGGTGGGGTAGGATTAAGTCAGCGAAGGTCTGGTTAGCGTCAAGAGTGAGAGATAGAAGTGGGACTCGGTTTAGAAGTTGTATCAGCATGTCTATCTAGTTTATATTGGAACATGTTTAGATCTCGAACTTCGTTGTTTATGTTGTATCGACTTTGCGAGTATTGAAGTTGTATGTCGTCGTTGCATGTATTATGAACCTCGTTATGATTTGAATGTATTGGACTTGAGATTTGGCAAGTTTTCTGCTGTTATTTAGCTTCGTTCTGTCACCGCTCGATCGGTAAGATTTAACCGATCGAGCAATGACAATTGTGCCAAGTTTTTGTTTTGCATTTTAGGTGGCCGCTCGATCGATTGAATCTTACCGATCGAGCGATTCTGGTTTTTACCCGGGCAAAAAGTTGGAACTTTTGGGCTCACTCGATCGGTTGAATTCTACCAATCGAGCGAGGCACTATTTCAAAAAATATTTAAAATTTTCCTTTATTCTTTTAGTCTTGTATCTTGTATGCTTAATTGTTGTTTAATCCAAGATTAGTTGTTTAAAACCGAGGTCTCACATTAAGTGGTATCAGAGCGATAAGATTCTTGGTTGAACTAGAGTGAGCGGGATAGTTCGAGTCCGTATGTATTGGCTCCTCGCATGTGATTGAGTTATTTATTGTTTAATTAATTCCATGCGAGCATGCTTATTTATTTGAGAATTATTTGAATTACATGATTATGTGATTTAATTTATAAAGCATGGACTATTTGAGATATAACTGTTTTTGTTATCGACTGGTATCCGACATTCTGAGAGGTTGAAAGGGCACCGCATTGTAGCGATTGAGATATCTTGTGTCCTAGACTTTGATTACCAGATGGGTCCTCGTCGAGTTATTAACAGAAACCCACCGCCAGTTACTCCTCCGAATGAGCAAGCTAGTACTGAAATTGTTCAAATGGATGCTACAACGACGCCTACGGAAACCTTGCTGAAGAGGTTTCAGTCGTTTAATCCGCCTTTGTTTCTAGGTACAAAGAATCCGGTTGACTGTGAGAGCTGGTTGGACGAAATTGATCAGTTGTTCGATTCCCTTGATTACTCTGACGACCGCCAAACTAGGTTAGTCATTCATCAGCTTCGTGGTGTTGCTAAGAACTGGTGGATAACAACGAAGAGATCCATGGAGAATCGAGGTACTATTTTTACTTGGTCTCTTTTCAAAACTGAGTTTTATAAGCGGTTTTTCCCTATTTCGTACCGAAAGGATAAGGGAGCCGAGTTTGCTAATCAGAGGCAAGGGAACTTGAACATTGAGGAGTATGTAGCCAAGTTTGACAGTTTGTTGAGATGTGCACCACACATTGCCGACAATGAAGAAGCCAAATCCGACCAGTTCATTAATGGTCTGAACCCCGACATCTTCACGTTGGTAAACACTGCTAGGCCTGATAACTTTGTGGATGCCATGAATCATGCAAAGGGAGCTGAAGCAGGTATGTGGAGACAGAGAGGAAATCAGATGGTACCTCAGCAGACGAGACAATCGTAGAACCAACCATCTCACTGTTGGAGAACGGGGCGTTCAGATCAATTATGATTGATACCCGGTGCAGCGGAAGATTAAAATTTTGTATGGAACGATTCCATAATGGGTATCAACCTTACGATTAAATTGTGTGTGTAAAAATTAAATAACAATTATAAAATTTTTACCTTTAATCTCGAATCGAGATTTTGGACACCAACAGATTTCTCTGCTCTTGTTGTATATCCCTAGAACTGATGGACGAACTGTTCTTCAGTCAGGTCCACGAACAGAGATTTAATCCCTCTGATAGATTGCACTAGAAAATCTATCAGAAGTTTTCTACGAAGAGATTAACGAATTTGATCCGTTAAACCAGACTGTAATTCAAAATCACAGGCTAGATTTTTCTGACAGAGAGAGGGAGGGGGGCGGCCACTTTTTAGAAAAATACTTAGGGTTTTCGAAAATTGTGACCTGTTGTATGTAATTTCTGTACTGCAATAACTTATTTATAATGTAGGCCACTAACAGCTTAGGGCCCATTAGTCATAAGTTCAAGCCCGACAAGCAAAGCCCGCATGTTCAGAAATTAATATAAAATTCATCGTGACTCAGATTGATAAACCGATTTCACCAATGTGCACAGAAACCATTTTTGCACCTTTTAAAGTCAAGATAAATTTTTCTGAATCCGAATTCAGTGATTTCCAAAAATGGCCATCCCTATGTCATTTTAGGAAATCTTACTCCTCTACTCTTAAATAAGAAGTCCAACTTCTTCGTTCATTAAATTTAACTCTTTAAATTTAACTATCTCAACGGGGATTAAAAATCCATTACACTGTGTGACCCTCAATGGTTCAGGGATACAGCTAGCCGTGGGCTCACAACTCCTTGTGACTCGGAACAACAATTTCCGACTTGCCCATCGAATCATGGTATGAGCGCCTAGCAACATCGCCCCATGATTCCCTAGGTATCACTGATAGTGCCTACAAGAACCAGTAGATTTTGGTTAGCGTACAGTACGGTCCCTTCATCCATATATCCCGATCGAATCAACAACCATTGGTATATCGAGAGTCGCTCGAGATTCGATAACTATGCAATGCATCTTGAAGATCAAATAGTGACATCGCATGTGCTACTAAGAAACCATTTCTTAAATCACATCATGTACTCTGGCCAGAGATTCGTCACACTAATATTTCCTCAGATCGCATAGGATATCCACACTCGCAAGTATGTGGTGAATCCTTGACAACA
This sequence comes from Henckelia pumila, assembly GCF_033568475.1. Taxonomy (NCBI): domain Eukaryota; kingdom Viridiplantae; phylum Streptophyta; class Magnoliopsida; order Lamiales; family Gesneriaceae; genus Henckelia; species Henckelia pumila. The sequence goes on from NC_133120.1 coordinate 39,086,849, forward strand.
AAGCATCGACTCCTATATGTGTTGTAACTGTACCCAATCCCAACACCTGATGACCCCAATAGAGTCGGTAAACGAGTCAAAGCACAGTACTAGCATATAGAGTCTCAATGATGTTTCAAGTAGTAAGGACTAATGGTGTACAACCAAAACCGCGGACTTTATCCACTCGATAAGTGATAACCACTTGGAAAGTCCGGATAGGGTAGTTCGATCATTCATCATATGAATATCCATTTGCATGCTTCGAACATCTCTATGTTCCTTACCAATGAAACGTGGTACTCTGCATCGCAAATGCTAGTCTCAAACTCGAGCGATCCTTATCCTTATTATCGGACGGCTCAATCGACTAGGAACATTTTAGAATATACAGTGATTATAAGATGTGTTTCATGATAGACATCTCCATGTTCTACCACATCTTACATACACTATAGTATATTCAAGATCTTTATCAAAGCAACAATAGTATATCACAATATCACAATATGAAGAAAGACAAAGTCATTGCCATTAATAAAAGTGTAAATTATATTAAACAAAAGATTGTTTATACAAAGAGTCATCAAAGCCCTTAGCCACAAGTTGGCTCACTGGGCACCCACTCTTTCAATCTCCCACTTGCCCTATAGCCAACTAGTCATACTACGTAGACCCATTGCTTCGCGATGTTTGTCAAATAATGGTCCTGGCAAGGGCTTAGTAAGTGGATCAACGATATTGTCTGCAGAGGCCACTCTTTCGACAGTGATGTCTCCTCTTTCCACAATCTCCCGGATGATGTGGTATTTCCTCAGTACGTGTTTGGATCTTTGATGAGACCTTGGTTCCTTTGCCTGAGCAACGGCACCCGTGTTGTCACAGTACACCGGGACTGGACCAACAACTTTAGGAATAACGCCCAACTCTTGGACGAAATTCCTCATCCAAACGGCCTCTTTAGCAGCAGCCGATGCTGCAATGTATTCAACTTCAGTGGTGGAATCCGCTGTGGTGTCCTGCTTGGAACTCTTCCAAGAGACAGCACCGCCATTGAGCATGAACACAAATTTAGAGGTTGACTTCGAGTCATCCACGTCACTTTGGAAGCTAGAGTCGGTATAGCCTTCCAATTATAGTTCTCTTCCTCCATATACCATGAACATATTCTTAGTCCTTCGTAAGTACTTAAGAATGTCCTTCACGGCTTTCCAATGCATTTGACCGGGATTAGCTTGATCTGCTCGTGACACTCAGAGCAAATGCTACATCCGGTCTGGTAGATATCATCCCATACATGATACTACCTATGGCTGACGCATATGGTACATGTGTCATTTTCTCTATCTCTTCATCAGTCTTGGGACACATAGACTTGGATAGAGAAACTCCATGACACATGGGTAGATGTCCTCTCTTGGACCCATCCATTGAAAACCGTTTCAATATGGTGTCGATGTAGGTTGATTGAGTGAGTCCTATCATTCTCTTAGATCTATCTCTATAGATCTGTATCCCAAGAATATAGGATGCCTCACCCAAATCCTTCATCGAGAATCTACCTGATAACCATATCTTTGTTGACTGCAACATCCCTACATCATTCCCAATGAGTAGGATGTCATCAACATAAAGTACTAAGAATGTCACAGCATCCTTAACTACTTTCTTGTACACGCATGGTTCCTCCGGGTTCTTGATGAAACCAAAATCTTTTATTGTTTCATCAAATTTTTGGTTCCAACTTCTTGATGCTTGTTTTAGACCATAAATTGATCTCTGAAGCTTGCATACCTTATGCTCGCTTCCCATGGATGTGTACCCCTCAGGCTGCTTCATATAGATTTCTTCCTTAATGTCTCCATTAAGAAAAGCAGTCTTCACATTCATTTGCCATATCTCATAGTCATACCATGCAGCTATGACAATAAGGATTCTTATGGACTTGAACATTGCAACTGGTGAAAAGGTTTCATCATAGTCAACTCCTTGTCTTTGAGTATAACCTTTTGCCACCAATCGCGCCTTGTAGGTCAATACCTTACCATCAGGCCCAAGCTTTCTCTTGTAGATCCATTTACACCCTATTGGAACAATTCCATCGGGAGGATCTACTAAAGACCAAACTTGGTTTGTATGCATCGAATCTATTTCCGACTGCATAGCTTCAAGCCATAAATTTGAATCCGCATCAGAAATTGCTTCCTTGAAGTTTCTTGGATCACATCCAACATCGGGTTCATCTTGATCCCCTTCAAGAAGAAGACCATATCGAATAGGAGGTCTAGAAGTCCTCTCGGATCTTCTAGGTACAGGCGTGTCCAGCAATGGTTCCTGAGGTGTAGGATCGTTATTTTGTATTTCGGGTTCTTCTCGAATTTCTTCGAGTTCCATCATCTCGCCTTTCTTATCCAATAAGAACTCCTTCTCCAAGAAGGTGGCATTCCTTGAAACAAACACCTTTGTTTCAGCAGGATAATAGAAATAATATACGATTGAATTCTTCGGATACCCTACAAAATAACATAAGCTGGATCGACTATCCAACTTATCTCCCACTGTCCGCTTCACGTAAGCAGGACATCCCCAAATCCTCAAGTACGAATACTTAGGAGCTTTGCCATTCCATAACTCGTATGGTGTTTTGTCCACTGCTTTAGTGTGGACGTTGTTCAACAACAATACCACCGTTTCAAGCGCATAGCCCCAAAACGAAGGTGGAAGCTCAGTGAAGCTCATCATGGATCGAACCATGTCGAACAAAGTTCGATTTCGACGCTCCGATACACCATTAAGCTGTGGTGTCATAGGAGGAGTCCACTAAGAGAGAATCCCATTCTCTTTTAGATAGTCCAAAAACTCGGTACTCAAGTATTCTCCACCTCGATCCGATCGAAGTGCTTTAATACTTTTACTTAGCTTGTTTTCTACTTCAGCCTTGAATTCTTTGAACTTTTCAAATGCTTCAGACTTATATTTCATTAAATATAAATACCCATACCTTGAATAATCATCAGTAAAGGTAATGAAGTAGGTGTGGCCATATTGAGTCCCAACTCTAAATGGACCACAAACATCTGTATGGATCAAATCCAACAGATTTTGACTACGCTCAGGTTTCCCCTTAAAAGAAGATTTAGTCATTTTTCCTTTTAGGCAGGATTCACAAGTAGGTAGAGAGTTAATATCAGACATATCAAACATGCCCTCTCCCACTAGCTTGTTCATCCTCCTTGAGGAAATATGACCTAGCCTAACGTGCCAAAGGTTTGCCGGGTTTTGGCTATCGATTTTCCTTTTGTTTGTTGTTGCCGGTTTATCAACATAATTTATTGGAACGTTTTTTAGTTTTAAGTTGTATAGATCGTTTTCAAGTTGTCCATTTCCAATAAAACATTCATTCTTGTAGATATTACAAATCCCATTCACAAAGTTGCAAGAATAACCATCTCTATCAAGCATAGAAACAGAAATAATGTTTTTAATCAAATCTGGAACAAATAAAACATCTCTTAAAAGTAACTTAAAACCGTTCTGCAAAATTAAATAAACATCTCCCACGGCTTTTGCTTCAACTCTGGAACCATTTCCGAGCCTCAGCTGGGTCTCACCCATCCTAAGCCTGCGACTTCTTGTCATCACCTGCAAATCATTGAAAATGTGAGATCCACATCCGGTATCCAATACCCAAGAAGTAGTATTAAGTGAAACATTTATTTCAATATAGAACATACCCTTTGCAGTTCGCAACTGCTCTAGATATTCCTTGCAGTTACGCTTCCAATGACCGGGCTTCTTGCAGTAATGGCAAACATCCTTGGATTTTTCCATGTTTGAAGCCTTTGTCTTGTACTTCTTCTCGGGTTCGATTTTCTTGGGTGGGGCAGAACGTTTCTTACCCTTTGTACTTGGCCCCTTCTTAGCAGAAGAAGAGGAGCCCACCAAGAAAGCCGGTTTATCCTTCTTTAATGTGGATTCATATGTCACAAGCATATTGACCATCTCTTCAAGGGAGGCCTCTATCTTTTTCATATTGAAATTTACCACAAATCCGTCAAACGAAGAAGGAAGAGATAGAAGTAGTAAGTCCACGTTGAGTTCATGCTCCAACACCAAGTCAAGGGTTACCAACTTCTGTATGAGCCAAATCACTCGTACCCCATGATCACGGACCGAAGTCCCTTCACGCATGCGACACGTCATTAGCTCCTTTACAGTAGCGAACCTTTCAGCCCTCGATTGAGCCCCAAAAAGTTCCTTGAGTTGAACGTGAATGTCAGCAGCATTCACGGTGTCCTCAAATCACCTCTGGAGTTCATCAGACATCGAGGCTTGCATATAGCATTTGGTCTTGATATCATGGTCCCACCATGTATCAAACTTGGCTAACTCCTCCGGACTTACGTCAGCTGGTGCTTCCTTCGGAGGAGATTTCTCTAACACGTAGAGCATCTTCTCCGAAGTCAAGACAATCTTCAACTTACGGAACCATTCCGTATAGTTTGCGCCAGTCAACTTATTTTGTTCGAGAATCGAGAAAAGTGGATTACGCGAATTCATCTTATGAAATACTGAAAAGAAACAGACAAATATCAGTGATTGTTTAAGCAATTTACTAAGACATAAAATAGGCGAAATTTATTTTATGAATCTCACTCCCACTATTTTGACGATTTCACTACCCTCTAGTGAAAACGGGAAACTATTTTCCTTAGTGAGAACATGGAGTCCAATTGACAAACTTATGGTCCCGAATAATATCAGCCAACCATAATTTTCAAAAGGTAGAGCCCAATTGCTTCCAAAGCAACCTCCATGTTTTTTATCTCATGTCCAATAAGGGCCCAATAATATGACGCCGTTTATTGTGACATGTCAAGATGACCCATCAATATTAAGTTGTGATGGACGGTCGCCATGTGGATCCCCCAATAATATGAGCCGATCCCATGGGAGTTCCACCCAATTTACAACATGTGTCGATCCAATGTACAGCTTTCCGACGAACGGGCCCCCCCAATAATATGAGCCGGACCGTATCCGCGGGTAGCATCTCATACATTGATCGTTGATGGAAGGTAGGAACATTTAAACAAATTTAAATTTCCTTTATTTATCTTGATATCAATTTTAAATCATATTTAAAATGAGGGATTTTTAATTATAAAAATTTGTCTCATCATTTTTTAAAAATTTTGTATGCTTGCCGGATTCACACAATTATGTCTAAAACATGCATACAACTATAATATCACATATTATATAGGATGATCGATTCCATTTCTAATCGACCCGTGGTTGCCAATCACGAGTCTTAGTCCAATCCTAGGTAATATGCAGTATGCAGTGCAATCCTATTACATTTGCTTCCAATTTACATTTCTTCTGTCTTTATTGTCTGCTGGGCCCACCTCCATCTTCAAATCTTGATCTCCCACTAAATCTAATGTATTTACAATAAATAACAATGACAAGTAGGGGATACATTTTTAAGGGGTGGGAACGGGCCATAAACCAAGCCCACTTTTATTACATATGACATTCATATTGGGCCATAAACCAGGCCCATTAATAAAACCAACAACAATAAAACAAATGTAAATTCCTAACATACACCTACAAAATTGGTCATGGCAATCGATCATCCTTATCCAATAACATTTAATTCAAAATTAATTTATTGGATAACATGCAATGGCAATTTAAATTTAAAAGGATAAAATCATATTTCATACATAAAATCTTATTTTACATATAAAATCATATTTTATCTTTTTATCAAATAAAATCATATTTTTTCTATAAAATCCAATTTTATACATAAATTCATATTTTACTCAATATATCCATAAGATCATATCTTATCATCAATTGTACCAAAAATAATTAATTTCAAAATTCAATTAAAGGATAAAATATTAAAATTTTCCAAAAATTCAAATTTATCCAAAAATCAATTTTAAAATTTTCGGACTCGAACAATTCGATCCGACGCCTCGTGGACCAATCAAAACAATTTTCGATCGGAGCAAAAATAGAATTTTAACATATTAAAATTTAATTTAAAAAATTAAAAATAATTTTTCCCGCGGGCCGCCCGGGACGTTCCCGGGCCGGGCAGCGACGATCGCTGCCCCTGCCCCGGGCAGCGATCCAATCGCTGCCTGGGTTTTTGCCCGAAAAAAAAAAATATTTTTATTTTAAAATATTTATTTTGTTTCAAAAACCGAGGCCTAAAAAATTTTTGTACAATCGATTAATTTAATCGCTCGATCTGAGCAACCTGTCTCTGATACCACTGTTGGAGAACGGGGCGTTCAGATCAATTATGATTGATACCCGGTGCAGCGGAAGATTAAAATTTTGTATGGAACGATTCCATAATGGGTATCAACCTTACGATTAAATTGTGTGTGTAAAAATTAAATAACAATTATAAAATTTTTACCTTTAATCTCGAATCGAGATTTTGGACACCAACAGATTTCTCTGCTCTTGTTGTATATCCCTGGAACTGATGGACAAACTGTTCTTCAATCAGGTCCACGAACAGAGATTTAATCCCTCTGATAGATTGCACTAGAAAATCTATCAGAAGTTTTCTACGAAGAGATTAACGAATTTGATCCGTTAAACCAGACTGTAATTCAAAATCACAGGCTGGATTTTTCTGACAGAGAGAGGGAGGGGGGCGGCCACTTTTTAGAAAAATACTTAGGGTTTTTGAAAATTGTGACCTGTTGTATGTAATTTATGTACTGCAATAACTTATTTATAATGTAGGCCACTAACAGCTTAGGGCCCATTAGTCATAAGTTCAAGCCCGACAAGCAAAGCCCGCATGTTCAGAAATTAATATAAAATTCATCGTGACTCCGATTGATAAACCGATTTCACCAATGTGCACAGAAACCATTTCTGCACCTTTTAAAGTCAAGATAATTTTTCTGAATCCGAATTCAGTGATTTTCAAAAATGGCCATCCCTATGTAATTTTAGGAAATCTTACTCCTCTACTCTTAAATAAGAAGTCCAACTTCTTCGTTCATTAAATTTAACTCTTTAAATTTAACTATCTCAACGGGGATTAAAAATCCATTACACTGTGTGACCCTCAATGGTTCAGGGATACAGCTAGCCGTGGGCTCACAACTCCTTGTGACTCGGAACAACAATTTCCGACTTGCCCATCGAATCATGGTATGAGCGCCTAGCAACATCGCCCCATGATTCCCTAGGTATCACTGATAGTGCCTACAAGAACCAGTAGATTTTGGTTAGCGTACAGTACGGTCCCTTCATCCATATATCCCGATCGAATCAACAACCATTGGTATATCGAGAGTCGCTCGAGATTCGATAACTATGCAATGCATCTTGAAGATCAAATAGTGACATCGCATGTGCTACTAAGAAACCATTTCTTAAATCACATCATGTACTCTGGCCAGAGATTCGTCACACTAATATCTCCTCAGATCGCATAGGATATCCACACTCGCAAGTATGTGGTGAATCCTTGACAACAAAGCATTGACTCCTATATGTGTTGTAACTGTACCCAATCCCGACACCTGATGACCCCAATAGAGTCGGTAAACGAGTCAAAGCACAGTACTAGCATATAGAGTCTCAATGATGTTTCAAGTAGTAAGGACTAATGGTGTACAACCAAACCCGCGGACTTTATCCACTCGATAAGTGATAACCACTTGGAAAGTCCGGATAGGGTAGTTCGATCATTCATCATATGAATATCCATTTGCATGCTTCGAACATCTCTATGTTCCTTACCAATGAAACGTGGTACTCTGCATCGCAAATGATAGTCTCAAACTCGAGCGATCCTTATCCTTATTATCGGACAGCTCAATCGACTAGGAACATTTTAGAATATACAGTGACTATAAGATGTGTTTCATGATAGACATCTCCATGTTCTACCACATCTTACATACACTATAGTATATTCAAGGTCTTTATCAAAGCAACAATAGTATATCACAATATCACAATATGAATAAAGACAAAGTCATTGCCATTAATAAAAGTGTAAATTATATTAAAAAAAATATTATTTATACAAAGAGTCATCAAAGCCCTTAGCCACAAGTTGGCTCACTGGGCACCCACTCTTTCACTCAGTATCAGAATCAACCATGACAGTATAAGAATCAACCACAGAGGTACGAAGGAGGAAGCAGTGGGGGTAACAGGAAGGATCATTACAAAGCAAGAGGGAAACAGTTCAAGAGGCAGGGGAACAGTTCTTCTAGTTCCAGTGGTTCCAAGCAGTTTGGTTCAGGACAGAGTTCTGGATCTTCATATTTGTTTTGCAACAAGTGCGGAGGTAGACACTCACCGGATCAGTGTGTAGGAGTCTTTGGGAATTGCAATACCTGTCAGCAACCGGGAAACATTTCCAAGGTGTGCCCTCAACGTAGTATAGATTGTGCTCAGAGTGGGAGTTCATCTAGACCTATAGCTCAGCCTGAGAGACAGTCTTCGGCAGTTCACTCCTTCCAGCCTCAGCAGCAGAACAGACATGGAGGTAACCCGAATGCAAACCAGCCTCCGAGATAGTAGGCACGAGTCTTTGCTTTGACAGAGGATCAGGCTCAGGCAGCACCGGATGATGTTATAGCAGGTAACTGTTCGATTTTTGGTTATTCTGCTCATGTATTAATAGATACATGTGCTTCTCATTCCTTTATCTCTGAAAAATTTGTGTTGATGCATGCTTTGCAAACCGATTTGTTGCATGCTGTAGTAGCTGTTACTTCACCTTTGGGTGGAGAAATTGTTTCTGTCAGATTAATCAGGAATTGTGAACTCTTTTTTGAGGGAAATTTGTTAGAGTTCGACTGTATTGTTGTGAGGACCTTGATTCTAATCATCTAATCATAATTAATCAACCACAAGGCAAAGAATAAGCCAAGTGAATTAAACGCAAATTTTTATTTTTTTTTTATAAATGCACGGACCCCGGACCACCTCCGGATAAGGGTCCGGACATACAAAAATTTTCAAAAATAAAACAGAAGACCCACGGACCCTTACACGGGCCTTTGCACGGACCCCTGCACGGTCCCCGTGCATACCTCCGTGTGAAGGTCCGTGCCTATGCAAATCAGCAAAAAAAACAATAACGCGAGACAGAGGATGTCCGGACCCATGCACGGGGGCATGTCCAGGGTCCGTGCCCTGCTGAAAAACCAGAAAATCAAGGCAATACAGAACCGAAATCATGCAATACAACTCCCCAACTCAACCAAAACATAAATCATGCATTACCAAAAAAATCTCCTCAAAAAAACATGAAGTTCTAGGGTTGTACATTCCATCGATCTAGTAGAACATGCTTCGGTTTTAGTTATACAATCCAAAATACGATACAAGTTCAAAATATGTATTCGACTCCTAAACCCAAGGCCTCACTTCTATCCTCTCGATCACCTATCCATGAGTTCTCTGGCTCGTTCCTGCCCTACCTGTTGCCAAGTACACATACAACAAAGACAAGAGCCGGATAATCCGGTGAGAATACAATTCCCATTAAAAGAGACTAACATGTAATATCATATAAACATATCAGTCATGATATGAATCAACTACCAAATATAATCAAGCATTCCAATCAAGTAATGAATTAAAATGATATGCATGACTTTAAAACTTCTGGAATAACAGACTCAGATAATCAAAAGGAATTCTTTTTTCTTTCTTTCTTTGGTTTGCGATCCCGAGGTTAAAATATCCAAAATCACAACGAACTCCCCTTTCGAGGTGGACGTGGTATATTTTAATCCTATAGACTCCAGAGCATTATAGTGAGTTAATCGACGCTTGTAGTAAATTGCTACCAAGGCCACTCAGCTAAAATCTCCAGATCGTCTAATTCAAAATGAATAATCAATCAGCTCAATATGAATGCATATGAAATCTCATGCATTCAATAACAATTCAATCGTAAATTCAAATAAACATATAAACATGCAATATGTGATTTCTTCTAGGACACTCGAATCAATCCGGATTCGAGTTAATCGTCCTATTCCATTCCAAAGTCGTCTTATACCTTCTCGTCGTTTCACAATATTCAATCTGTAAAACAATAAATCTCAATTCAATATCTATTCCAGTTCTACGATCGATAAGTAAGAAAGTCGATACTATACCAGCTCAATCTTCCAAACTGATCGAAGCTGAAATCTCGCAACTCCAAGGACTTCGAATAAATCTAACAGAAGAAGTCACATGATCAATATCGATAGTAAAACCTCATCAAACTCGGTATAATCAAATCAATAGAAACGAAATCCCAAAATTCAAACTGACGGCATAACGACTATATTCTGATAAATCGGAAACGCAGACAGCATAATATCAATCCAAACAACTCATATCAATCATAATTCAAACGTTCAAACTCAAATCCAACACATCTCAAAACCCATCTTTTCGAAAAACATAAGAAAATTCATATCAAATTCAATCGACGCTTTATTTCAATTCCGTCTGAGAATAAACGATAAGAATAATCTCTAGAACTTCATATCCGATAAGAATCAAATTCCAACTACATTCGAAATTTAAAACCTTTTAGAAATAAGAGAAACTTACTTCCAAACGGAGCACTCGACGTTGTGATTGCAGATATCTACTCGAGATTGAATTCCAACGGACGGATCGAGCTAAAATCAAAATCACAAAATCTTGGGAAAGCTTCTGTCGCTTCAATGGAGGGAGAGGCGGTTGGGAGGGATGAGGGAGAAGATAAGGAAGACTAGTCAAGGCCTCCAATAATATAACAAATCCACATTTTGCATTTCAGTCCCTGAAAATTCCGAAAATTGCAAAATGGTCCCTGATCAATAAAAATTCGACTCTCAAATTCTGAAATCACTGATAATCTCAATAAGATAAAAATGGGGTGTTACAATTCTCCCCCTCTAAGAATATATTTCGTCCTCGAAATCAATAATATCAGCTTATAAGATAGAGAAATAAGAATTCAAGAACAGAATTAAGGACTCACGTCAAATAAACAATTCTGGAAATCTCTGTCTCATGTCAGATTCTGTCTCCCAAGTTGCTTCTTCGACTCCGTGATGACTCCACTGAACTTTCACCAAAGGAATCGACTTCGTTCTAAGCTGCTTCTCCTTTCTGTCAAGGATCTAAATCGGTCTCTCAAAATAACTCAAAGTTTCATCAAGTTCGGCTTCGTCAGGCTGCAGAACATGAGAAGGATCGGGATGGTATTTCCTCAACATCGAGACGTGAAATACGTCATGAATACCAGATAAGGAAGGAGGAAGTGCTAATCTGTAGGCTAGATCGCCCATCTTCTGCAAAATCTCATACGGACCGATGAATCTCGGTGACAACTTCCCTCTCTTCCCAAATCTAACAGTAACTCTAAACGGAGAAATCTTCAAGAATACATGGTCTCCCTGATCAAAAAATAGAGGTCTGCGACGGATATTCGCATACTTCACTTGACGGTCCTGAGCAGTCTTCATTCTCAATCGAATAATCTTCACCTGCTCATCACGAATCATATCTGGTCCCAAGTCTGGGGACTCAGACATCTCATCCCAGTACAGAGGAGATCTGCACTTATTTCCGTACAAAACTTCGAATGGTGCCATTCCTAAAGTTGTTGTTGTACGAAAACTCAATGAGAGGCAATGAATCTTGCCAAGTAGTGCCAAAGTCAAGCACCACTTCTCATAACATATCCTCCAGAGTCTGAATCGTCCGTTCTGATTGACCGTCGGTCTGAGGATTGTATACTGTACTCAAGTGCAACCGAGTACCAAGAGCCTCCTGAAGACTATGCCAGAAATGAGAGGTAAACCGAGGATCTCGATCTGAAACAATCGATTTCGGCACACCATGCAATCTAACAATCTCTCTGACATACAACTCGGCCATCTGATCATGACGATATGTCATCCGATACGGAATAAAAAAAGCAGACTTCGTCAAACGATCAATCACTACCCAAATGGCATTGCATCCTCAAACTGATCGGGGTAGCTTCGTGACGAAATCCATCGAGATATGATCCCACTTCCATTCCGGAACAGATAAACTGTGCAGAAGACCACCCGGCCTCTTCCTCTCGGCCTTCACCTGCTGGCAGTTCAAACAACGGGATACAAACCTCGCAACATCACTCTTCATCTTCTTCCACCAAAACTGACTCTTCAGGTCATTATACATCTTTCGTCCTCCAGGATGAACACTAAACCGACTGCAATGTTCCTCTCACAAAATACGTTGTCTTAACTCAGAAATATCAGGCACAACAATATGGTTATTCACAAATAAAACATCATACCTGACCTGAAACTCAGACCGGTGTCCAGATCTCACTTTCTCTAATGAATGCTGAATACTCTCATCGGATTTCTGTGCTTCTCTGATCGACACAAACAACTCTGGCTCGGCCTGGATAACACAAACTATGATAGGATTCCTATCTGATTCAAACTCCAACCCAAAATTGCAACAGTCGTCAATCAAACGAGACACACCCATGGTCGAAATAAATAAGGAACAAAGCTTGCGACTCAGAGCATCAGCAGCTGCATTCGAATTTCCCGAGTAATAATTAATCTCGTAGTCGAAGTCCTTCAATAAATCTAGCCATCTCCTCTGTCTCATATTCAACTCAGACTGTGAAAATAAGTACTTAAGACTCTTATGATCAGAAAAGATCTCAAAAGACTCACCGTACAGAAAGTGACGCCAGATCTTTAAGGCAAAAAACAATAGCAGCGAGTTCAAGATCATGAACTGGATAGCGAGTCTTGTGCGGTTTCAACTGCCTAGACGCATACGCTATCACGTGCTTCCTCTGCATAAGTACGCAACCAAGACCTGAATTAGAAGCATCACAATACACCGTAAAACCTCCAGAACCTGATGGAATAGAAAGTATCGGAGCGCTAGTCAATCTCTTCTTTAACTCAATGAAACTGGTCTCACACTCTTCAGTCCATACAAAAGGCGCGTTCTTCTGAGTTAGCTGGGTAATCGGCTTCGCAATAGAAGAGAAACCTTGAATAAATCTGCGATAGTAACCCGTTAAACCCATAAAACTTCGAATCTCAGGCACAGAAGTCGGTCTTCGCCAGTTCATAACTGCCTCAATCTTGCTGGGATCGACAGAAATCCCATCTCCAGAGATAATGTGACCAAGAAAAACGACTCGGTCCAACCAAAACTCGCACTTCGACAATTTTGGCAAACAGCTGTTCACTTCTCAAAATCTGCAAAACAATCCTCAGATGCTCTACATGATCAGCACTGCTATTCGAATAGATCAGGATATCGTCAATGAAGATAATAACAAACTCATCTAGAAAGCGCTGAAAGATTCGGTTCATCAATTCCATAAAGACTACTGGGGCGTTAGTCAAATCGAACGGCATGACAAGAAATTCAAAATGGCCATACCTCATCCTAAATGCAGTCTTAGGAACATCATCTTCTCGCACTCTCAGTTGATGATACCCAAACCTCAAATCAATCTTTGAATAAACACAAGAGCCCTGCAACTGATCAAAAAGATCATCTATACGCGGTAAAGGATACCTGTTCTTAACCGTCGCCTGGTTCAGTTGGCGGTAGTCGATGAAAAGTCTCATGGAGCCATCTTTCTTCCTAACAAACAGAACAGGAGCACCCCAAGGCGACACACTAGGCTGAATGTATCCCTTGGAGATCAATTCTTCGAGTTGCTCCTTCAGTTCTTTCAATTCCATCGGAGCCATTCTATACGGAGCTTTAGAAATCGGCTGAGTACCTGACGTCAGTTCGATGCCAAATTCAATCTCACGAATAGGCGGTAATCCGGGAATCTCATCCGAGAACACATCAGGAAACTCTCTAACCACTGGTATGTCTGTCAACACTGGGCTAGACTTCAAAACATCCACTTCAAAGATCAGAAAACCCTCTACTCCTCTCTGCAACAGTCTAGTCATAGACAAAACATAAATCAAAGGAATTCTAGATCGAGAACCCTTACCAAAGAATCTCCACTCATCTTTCATCTCTGGTCTGAAACGGACTACCTTCTGAAAACAATCCACTGTAGCTCTGTACTCAGTCAAAACATCTATACCAACTATGCAGTCAAAGTAAGAAAAACTAAGTATAACACAGTCAAACTTTATCAAATTCCCTTCACTTCTCAATTCACAATTCCTAACAAAATTCCTCGAAACAATTCCTCCACCCAAAGGTAATGTAACAGAAACCACGACAGGCAATGGCTCAAAAGGTAAGGCATGCATCAATACAAATTTCTCAGATATGAAAGAGTGAGACGCACCCGTATCTATCAAAATATAAGCAGGATAACCAAAGATTGTACAGTTACCTGCAATCACATCATCAGGTGCTGCCTGAGCCTGATCCTCATTTAGAGCAAAAACTCTCTCCTGCTGTCGAGGAGGTTGGTTCAAGTTCTGGTTACCTCCTTGAAGGTTATGTTGTTGCGGCTGGAAAGAGTGAACTACATTCACTTGCCTCTGAGGCGGTGCAGACTGTCTAGAAGCATTACCACTCTGTGCTTGCTCCGATCCTCTCTGGGGATAAAGTATAGCATAATGTCCCGTCTGCTGACAGATGTAGCAATTCCCAAAAATTCCTCTACACTGGTAGCTGGAGTGACGACCTCCACATTTGCTACAAGAGGCTCCAGAGGAACCTGATCCCTGTCCCGAACTGTACCGATTCGAACCACCAGAGCTCGAAGAACTGCTTCCTGATTTCTTAATCAAGTATTCCAATCAAGTAATGAATTAAAATGATATGCATGAATTTAAAACTTCTGGATTAACAGACTCAGATAATCAAAATGAATTCTTCTTTCTTTCTTTCTTCGGTTTGGGATCCCGAATTTAAAATATCCAAAATCACACCGAACTCCCCATTCAAGGTGGACGTGGCATATTTTAATCCTCTAGACTCCAGAGCATTATAGTGAGTTAATCGACGCTTGTAGTAAATCGCCTACCAAGGCCACTCAGCTAAAATCTCCAGATCGTTTAATTCAAAATGAATAATTAATCAGCTCAATATGAATGCATATGAAATCTCATGCATTCAATAACAATTCAATCATAAATTCAAATAAGCATATAAACATGCAATATGTGATTTCTTCTAGGACACTCGAATCAATCCGGATTCGAGTTAATCGTCCTATTCCATTCCAAAGTCGTCTTATACCTTCTCGTCTTTTCACAATCTTCAATCTGTAAAACAACAAATCTCAATTCAATATCTATTCCAGTTCTACGATCGATAAGTAAGAAAGTCGATACTATACCGGCTCAATCTTCCAAACTGATCGTAGCTGAAATCTCGCAACTCCAAGGACTTCGAATCAATCTAACAAAAGAAGTCACATGATCAATATCGATAGTAAAACCTCATCAAACTCGGTATAATCAAATCAATAGAAACGATATCCCAAAATTCAAACTGACGGCATAACGGCTATATTCTGATAAACCAGAAACGCAGACAACATAATATCAATCCAAACAACTCATATCAATCATCATTCAAACATTCAAACTCAAATCCAACACATCTCAAAACCCATCTTTTCGAAAAACATAAGAAAATTCATATCAAATCCAATCGACGCTCTATTTCAATTCCGTCTGAGAATAAACGATAAGAATAATCTCTAGAACTTCATATCCGATAAGAATCAAATTCCAACTACATCCAAAATTTCAAACCTCTTAGAAATAAGAGAAACTTACTTCCAAACGGAGCACTCGACGTTGTGATCGCAGATATCTACTCGATATTGAATTCCAACGGACGGATCGAGCTAAAATCGAAATCACAAAAGCTTGGGAAAGCTTTTTTCGCTTCAATGGAGGGAGAGGCGGTTGGGAGGGATGAGGGAGAAGATAAGGAAGACTAGTCAAGGCCTCCAATAATATAAAAAATCCACATTTTGCATTCCAGTCCCTGAAAATTCCAAAAATTGCAAAATGTCCCTGATCAATAAAAAGTCGACTCTTGAATTTTGAAATCACTGATTATCTCAATAAGGTCAATAAGATAAAAACAGGGTGTTAAAATTGTACTTGGGCTGTCAGATTTTGACTGTATTGTTGGTATAGATGCTTTAACCAATTACAGGGCAACCGTCGATTGTTTTCTGAAGGTTGTCAGATTCAGACCTAAAATGGCAGACGAGTGGAAATTCTTTGGTAAGGGTTCTCTATCTGGAATTCCTTTGATTTCAGTGTTATCTATGACTCGTTTGTTACAGAGAGGTGCTGAGGGAGTTTTGGTTTATGCAGTTGATGTACTGAAATATAGCCCTGAATTGGTTGATATACCAGTGGTTAGAGAATTTGCTGATGTGTTTCCAGAAGAAATTCCTGGATTGCCGCCTATTCGAGAGATCAAATTCAACATCGATTTATTGTCATGTACTCAACCTATTTTCAAAGCTACGTATCGTATGGCACCAGTCGAATTGAGAGAATTGAAGGAGCAGCTTGAGGATTTGATTGCCAAGGGATACATCTGTAGTGACCCTTACCCAGATCACCTACTAAACAGAACTTTAGGCATGCAATTAACTTGATTAAACAGATATCAGAATAAAACTGCGGAAACCAAAACATTATACAATCCCAAGTAAAGGAATCTGTAATTATCCAATAATATACAACCAAATCGAATAGCTGTATAAACCCAAACAACAGTAATAAAACCTAAGCGAAGCTCCAGCTGGCCAACCACTGACTAGCCCCTCCTGGATCCACCCTCCTCGTCCAATCGCAAACCTGCCCCATGGAATAGGGTGTCCAGAAAATACAGAGTACGAGACGTGAGCATAAAACGCTCAGCACGAGAGTATGAGTATACATGCATGCAAAGTGAACTCCCTAAAGACTCGAGGTCAAGGATCAGATAACAGAGACAGACCGGGCCCTGGTATGTAGCACGCTGTGCCGTTGCTTCAGGAGGTGGCTCCCATACCGAGATAACCGTGGATACGCCGGACCCAAATCGATGGAAGTCCATCCACTAACAGGATAGGGTACAACCCTACTACAGACATCTCGAAGGAGATATAGCAAGATGCAAATGAATGCAGCATAATATCATGGCATATAAATCATGCAGTCATATAATACATGCAAACTCAGTCAGGATATCTCGAACAGTACTTTCGTACCTCAATACAGTGCAAGCTCTACCAACTCTAGGTCCACGCCTATAGTCTGCTCTACACTGCCAAATGATACTACTATCATTAAAGTGTTCTAAAAGCCTTAACTAAGCTATTGCATACTCCTAAATATTTATAGGAAGCAAAAGCTATACCTTCGTCCGTCGTTAGCCCTTTGATGTCGGTGCCTCCAGAACTTGGGCACGACTCCGCTACGACTACCGAACGCCTCTCCGACCTCCGGACCAAGCCTAAGAAGACTAGAACAGCTCCAAAAGGACTAGAAAGGAAAGGAGAACTCGGAATTGGCAAATGAAAGTGAAGTCTCGGCCTTCTATTTATAGACAACGATCGGAACTTCCGATCCTTGATCGGAACGTCCGAACCCCGATCGGAACGTCCGATCCTGTCATCGGAGCTTCCGAAGATCCTGATCTGCCACGTGTCAAAATATCACTTGTTGACTCCGGATAGGGGTGATCGGAGCTTCCGGTCCTGATCGGAGCTTCCGATCCAACCACACGTCATGCCTGACGTAATATCGATCGGAGCTTCCGATCCTGTTCGGAGCTTCCGATCCCGATCGGAGCTTCCGAACTCACCTTCGGAGCTTCCGAACTCTACCCAAGTAATTATGATTAATTCTTTTAATTACTCAATTAGGGTACGGGCTACTACATTCTCCCCCACTTAAGATATTTCATCCTCGAAATCAGATCTTAAGTACCGAACGCAAATACAGAAATCAGAAACATTCTTTTATTCAAATCAAACGTTTACAGAGTTTGCAACTGAATACAACTTAAAGAATGAAATCAAAAAACTCAGGATGGTCTTTACGCATCCTGTCCTCAAGCTCCCAAGTAGCTTCCTCAGTGCCTCGGCGCTGCCACTGAACTAAAACCAAAGGAATGACTTTGTTCCGTAAAACCTTATCCTTATAATCCAGGATACGAAGAGGTTTCTCAACATAAGTCAAATCCTTGTCTACCTGAACCTCAGATCGCTGCAGAATATGAGATTCATCTGCCACATACCGTCGCAACAGAGATACGTGGAACACGTTGTGAATTCTGGACAGATGCGGTGGCAAAGCTAGTCGATAAGCCAAATCGCCAATGCTCTTCAAGATCTCAAACGGACCGATAAATCTGGGAGACAACTTGCCCTTAAGGCCAAATCTGAGAATCTTGCGTAAAGGTGACACTCTCAGAAACACTTTCTCCCCGACCTCGAATTGCAAAGGCCTACGCTTGATATTAGCATAGCTGGCCTGACGATCCTGTGCAGTCTTAATCCGTTTCTTGATCTGATCAACAATGTCTATCGCCTGCTGGATAAATTCCGGTCCCTCAGCCTGTCTCTCCCCCACTTCTTCCCAAAAGAGTGGAGTACGACAACGTCGCCCATACAACGCCTCAAAAGGTGCCATCCCAATACTAGTGTGATAGCTGTTGTTGTAAGCGAACTCGATCAACGGCAAATGATCCTGCCAGGCTGAACCAAAATCCATGACGCACGCTCTAAGCATATCCTCAAGGGTACGGATAGTGCGCTCTGACTGACCATCAGTCTCCGGATGATAGGCTGTACTCAAACTGAGAGTAGTACCCATCGCACGCTGAACACTCCCCCAGAATCTAGAAGTAAACCTGGGGTCTCGATCACTGACAATGCTCATAGGCACTCCATGAAGTCGAACGATCTCCTGAATGTACATCCGTGCCATGCGATCCACAGAGTACTCTCGGCTATAGGCAATGAAATGCGCTGACTTGGTGAGTCGGTCCACCACAACACAGATAGCATCACAGTTCCTCGGGGATACCGGCAAATGGGTCACAAAGTCCATAGTGATAAACTCCCATTTCCATTCAGGAATAGGCAGACTGTGAAGCAATCCTCCAGGTCGTCGGTGTTCTGCCTTGACCTGTTGACACACCAAACATCTCGAAACAAACTGATAAACACTGCGTTTCATTCCCTTCCACCAGAAACGAGTACGTAGATCTTTGTACATCTTGTTGCTCCCAGGATGAATACTCAACTTAGTGCGATGTGCCTGAGACAAAATCTCCTCTCGCAACTCTTCATCCTGCGAAATCACAAGCCTACCAGACAAACACAGAAAGCCATCTGACTGATAATGAAATCCAGACGAGCTACCCTCGTTAGCTAGACGAGCTAAACGCTGGGTCTTCGAATCAGACATCTGAGCATCTCGGATCCGCGAATACAAGGTTGGCTCAGATAATATCGCAAACATCTGGATACTCTGCATACCTTTCTTATGCTTGAAGGTAAAAGCTGAAGTACAACAGTCACTGATCGCACTAGACATCGAACAAGTCTGAAGTGCGGATAGTCGCACCTTGCGACTCAAAGCATCAGCGGTGAGATTAGCAGCTCCCGGATGGTACTTAATCTCGCAATCATAGTCCTTAAGCAAGTCCATCCAACGTCTCTGTCTCATGTTCAATTATGCCTGAGTGAACAAATACTTGAGACTCTTATGGTCGGTGAAGATCTCAAATTTCTCGCCATACAGATAATGACGCCAGATCTTAAAAGCGAACACAATGGCTGCTAACTCCAAATCATGGACTGGGTAGTTGTCCTCGTGAAGCTTCAGCTGTCTAGAAGCGTATGCGATCACATGCCCATTCTGAGTCAGGACACAACCTAACCCCTGAAGAGAAGCATCCGTGTAAACTACATACCCTCCAGATCCTGACGGTAAATCCAACACCGGCGCAGAAGTCTACCGCCGTCGAAGCTCACGGAAATTCTCCTCACACTCGGAGGACCACTCAAAATCCACACCCTTACGGGTAAGCTGCGTCAACGGTTGAGCTAACTGAGAGAAGTTCAGAATGAAGCGACGATAATACCCTGCTAGACCCAGAAAACTACGGATCTCAGCAACTGTCGTCGGACGCGACCAATTAAGTACCGCTTCAATCTTGCTTGGATCAACAGAAATTCCTTCCCTGGATATGATATGGCCAAGAAAAACCACTCTATCCATCCAGAACTCACATTTGCTCAGCTTGGCGTACAATTGCTCATCTCGAAGAGTCTGCAGTACCAACCGCAAGTGAGAAACATGCTCTTCTGTATTACGCGAATAAACCAGGATGTCGTCAATGAAGACCACGACAAACTTGTCCAAATACTCCCTGAAGACACGGTTCATCAGATCCATGAATATAGCCGGCGCATTAGTCAAACCAAATGGCATCACTAGGAACTCGTAATGACCATAGCGAGTACGGAATGCAGTCTTGGCTACGTCCTGATCACGGACTCTCAACTGATGATACCCAGATCTCAAGTCAATCTTGGAGTAAACTGACGTGCCCTGCAGCTGGTCAAACAAGTCATCAATACGAGGCAACGGATACTTGTTCTTCACAGTGACTCGATTCAGCTGCCGATAGTCAATGCACAGCCGCATCGACCCATCCTTCTTCTTCACGAAGAGAACAGGAGCTCCCCAAGGAGATACACTAGGACGAATGTACCCCTTGTCCAAAAGATCCTATAGCTGATTCTTCAACTCACGCATCTCTGACGGAGCCAGACGATACGGTGCTCTAGAAATAGGCGAAGTACCCGGCATCAACTCTATGCCAAACTCGACTTCCCTAGCAGGAGGAAAACCCGGAATCTCATCAGGAAACACATCTGGAAATTCATCCACAACAGGAATGCTCTCTATCCCAATACTCTCAGCGGACAAATCAACTGCATAGATAAGGTAGCCTTCCCCGCCAGACTCCAGAGCTCGACAGGCTCTCAAAGCGGATACCAAAGGCATCGGGGGTCGCGCTCCCTCACCATAGAAAAACCAACTCTCACTCCCTTCCGGATGAAAGCGTACTAATCTCTGATAGCAGTCCACTGAAGCTCGATAGGTAGTCAGCACATCTATTCCCAGAATGCAATCAAAGTCGTCCATCGCCAGGACCATGAGATTTGCTAACAGAATGTTCCCTTCGAACTCTAAAGGACAACCCATCACTAGACGCTTAGCCAAAGCAGATTGGCCCGTCGGAGTAGAAACAGACATCACGATGTCTAGTGCAATGCATGGTACCTTATGCCTCTTAACAAAACGTGCAGAAATGAAGGAATGAGATGCACCAGTGTCAATAAGTACAAGAGCAGGTATACCATAAAGCAGAAATGTACCTGCGATGACTTTCTCATTCTCCTCCACAGCCTGATCATGTCTCAGGGCAAACACCTGGCCAGAAGCTCGTGGCCTCAAATGAGAACTCCCAGCAGAGTGTCCCTGCGACCTCTGCTGTACGGTAGCCTGAGAACCCGATCCTGAACCAGAACCAGAATCGCCTCCCCCAGACAGTGGACAATCCCTCCGGATATGACCAGTCTCTCCACAACGGAAACAAGCTCCAGAAGCTCTACGGCACTTGTCGGATGGATGGTTCTTCCCACAGTGATCACACTTGTCCTTCTTACCGAAACAGACAACACCCCCAGAACCAGAGGAAGAAGAAGATCCAGACTTCTTGAAAGTTTGGGCACGGGGACCCAAAGAACTAGCAGGCCTCGACTGAGGGAAAGACCTGTTCCGCCGAATGCTGTCCTCTGCCTGATGACAACGGCTCACCAAACCCTTGTAGGACATGTCGTCGCCAACCGCCACACGGTCATGGATCTCAGGGTTAAGGCCCTGAAGAAACAGATTATACTTCATCTCTGAGCTATCAGCAATCTCGGGGCAATAGGATAGCAGATCAAAGAACCTCTGCTGATACTCATCGATAGACATGGCTCCCTGTCGCAGACTCAGTAGCTCGCCTGCTTTCGACTGACGGAGTGCAGGAGGAAAATACCGCTTTTGGAAAGCTGTGCGAAACTCGGCTCAGGTGGCCACTCCTCTCGCCGCAACAAAAGGTGTAGAAGTAAACCTCCACCACCTGCGCGCACGCCCATCCAGAAGATAGCCAAGGGTCTCCACCTTCTGCTCATCGGTGCATTGGAAAGTCTGAAAAGTCGTCTCCATGCGGTCTAACCAGTTCTCCGCATCCTCCGGAGACTCACCTCCAACTAAGGGCTTAGGACCCATAGCTAAGAATCGACGCACAGTGAAACGCTCGTCGTCATGATGACGATGACGCCGTTCTCGACGAGGCTCCCGGTCGGCATCACCCCAACGCCCACCAACACTGCCATGAGAACTCTGGTCGTCACGATTTGACATCTACAAAAAAAATACCTCAAGATGAGACTATATCCCAAGAAATCTTTTGCATGCTCTGATACCATAAATGTAGTGACCCTTACCCAGATCACCTACTAAACAGAACTTTAGGCATGCAATTAACTTGATTAAACAGATATCATAATAAAACTGCGGAAACCAAAACATTATACAATCCCAAGTAAAGGAATCTGTAATTATCCAATAATATACAACCAAATCGAATAGCTGTATAAACCCAAACAACAGTAATAAAACCTAAGCGAAGCTCCAGCTGGCCAACCACTGACTAGCCCCTCCTGGATCCACCCTCCTCGTCCAATCGCAAACCTGCCCCATGAAATAGGGTGTCCAGAAAATACAGAGTACGAGACGTGAGCATAAAACGCTCAGCACAAGAGTATGAGTATACATGCATGCAAAGTGAACTCCCTATAGACTCGAGGTCAAGGATAAGATAACAGAGACAGACCGGGCCCTGGTATGTAGCACGCTGTGCCGTCGCTTCAGGAGGTGGCTCCCATACCGAGATAACCGTGGATACACCGGACCCAAATCGATGGAAGTCCATCCACTAACAGGATAGGGTACAACCCTACTACAGACATCTCGAAGGAGATACAGCAAGATGCAAATGAATGCAGCATAATATCATGGCATATAAATCATGCAGTCATATAATACATGCAAACTCAGTCAGGATATCTCGAACAGTACTTTCGTACCTCAATACAGTGCAAGCTCTACCAACTCTAGGTCCACGCCTATAGTCTGCTCTACACTGCCAAATGATACTACTATCATTAAAGTGCTCTAAAAGCCTTAACTAAGCTATTGCATACTCCTAAATATTTATAGGAAGCAAAAGCTATACCTTCGTCCGTCGTTAGCCCTTTGATGTCGGTGCCTCCAGAACTTGGGCACGACTCCGCTATGACTACCGAACGCCTCTCCGACCTCCGGGTCAAGCCTAAGAAGACTAGAACAGCTCCAAAAGGACTAGAAAGGAAAGGAGAACTCGGAATTGGCAAATGAAAGTGAAGTCTCGGCCTTCTATTTATAGACAACGATCGGAACTTCCGATCCTTGATCGGAACGTCCGAACCCCGATCGGAACGTCCGATCCTGTCATCGGAGCTTCCGAAGATCCTGATCTGCCACGTGTCAAAATATCACTTATTGACTCCGGATAGGGGTGATCGGAGCTTCCGGTCCTGATCGGAGCTTCCGATCCAACCACACGTCATGCCTGACGTAATATCGATCGGAGCTTCCGATCCTGTTCGGAGCTTCCGATCCCGATCGGAGCTTCCGAACTCACCTTCGGAGCTTCCGAACTCTACCCAAGTAATTATGATTAATTCTTTTAATTACTCAATTAGGGTACGGGCTACTACAACATCAGACCTAGTGTATCGCCATGGGGTGCTCCTGTTCTATTTGTTCGGAAGAAGGATGGTTCTATGCGGCTTTGTATTGACTACCTTCAACTGAATCAGGCCACAGTGAAGAACATGTATCCTTTACCCCAAATAGATGACCTTTTTGATCAGCTGCAGGGTTCTTCTGTCTATTCGAAGATTGATTTGAGGTCATGTTATCATCAAATGAGAGTGCGTGAAGAAGATGTTCCTAAAACCTCATTCAGAACGAGGTATTTTCATTTTGAGTTTATAGTCATGCCGTTCGGTTTGACTAACGCTCCAGCGGTTTTTATGGGTTTGATGAACCATATCTTTCAGCGTTATTTAGATGAGTTTGTTATTATCTTCATCGATGATATTCTTATCTACTCGTAGAAACGTACTGACCAGGCAGAGCATTTGAGGATCGTCTTGTAGATTTTGCGAGTTGAACAGTTGTTTGCCAAGCTATCTAAATGTGAGTTCTGGTTGGATCGATTTATCTTCCTCGGTCATAATATTTCTGGAGATGGGATTTCCGTCGATCCCAGACAGATTGAAGCGGTTATGAATTGGCCTAGACCGACATCAGTACCTGAGATTCGAAGCTTTATGGGTTTAGCTGTTTATTATCGCCGATTCATCAAGGGATTCTCGTCTATTTCCAAGACAATTACCCATATGACTCAGAAGAATGCGCCTTTTATCTGGACTGCAGATTGTGAGGCTAGATTTGTTGATCTGAAGAGGAGACTGACCAGTGCTCCGATTCTTTTTATTCCAAATGGTACTGGAGGTTTCACAGTCTATTGTGATGCTTCTAACCAAGGCTTGGGATGTGTTCTTATGCAGCATAAGCATGTGATAGCGTATGCATCGAGGCAGCTGAAGCCGCACGAGACTCGTTATCCGGTTCATGATCTTGAACTCGCTCCGATTGTATTTGATTTGAAGATGTAGCGTCACTATCTGTATGGTGAGTCTTTCGAGAACTTTTCTGATCGTAAGAGTCTTAAGTAATTGTTTTCACAGGCAGAGCTGAATATGAGACAGAGAAGATGGTTAGATCTATTGAAGGATTTTGACTGTGAAATCAAGTATTATCCAGGAAATTCGAATGCAGTGCAGATGCCTTGAGCCGAAATCTATGTTCTTTATCTCTTTCTACTATCGGTGTTTCTCAGTTGATCGATGATTGTTGCACTTCTGGTTTAGAGTTTGAAACATATAGGAAGAATATCATGGTGTTTGCTATTCAAGCCGAGCCGAAGTTGTTTATTTCGATCAAAGAAGCACAGAAGTCTGATCCGAGCATTCAGATTTCAGTAGAGAAAGTCAGATCTGGGCATCAGTCTGAATTACAGGTTAGAGATGATGTTTTTTTTGTGAATAACCGTATTGTTGTGCCTTATATTTCGGAGTTGAGGCAGCGTATTATTTGAGAGGCACATTGCAGTCGGTTCAGTGTTCATCCTGGAGGTCGGAAGTGAAAGAGAATGAAGAGAGATGTTGCAAGGTTTGTATCTCGATGTTTGAACTGTCAGCAAGTGAAAGCAGAAAGGAAACGACCGGGTGGTCTATTGCACAGTCTATCTGTTCTTGAATGAAAATGAGATCACATTTCTATGGATTTGTCACGAAGCTACCACGATCTGATCGAGGATGCGATTCTATTTGGGTAGTGATCGACAGATTGATGAAGTCTGCTTGCTTTATTCCGTACAGGATGACGTATAATCACGATCAAATGACTAAGTTGTATGTTAGCAACGTTGTGAGATTGCATGGTGTGCCGAAGTCGATCGTTTTAGACCTAGACCCTAGATTCACTTCACACTTGTGGCACAGTCTTCAGGAGGCACTTGGTACTCGATTGTATCTGAGTACAGCTTATCATCCTCAGATCGATGGACAGTCAGAGCGAACTATCCAGACGTTAGAGGATATGCTTCGAGCAGTGGTGCTAGACTTTGGCACTAGTTGGCAGGATTCTTTGCCTCTTGTCGAGTTTTCTTACAACAACAGCTTCCAAGCGAGTATCGATATGGTGCCTTTTGAGGCTTTGTACGGTAAGAAGTGCCGATCTCCTTTGTTTTGGGATGATTTGTCCGAGTCCCCTGATTTGGAACCGGATAGGCTTTGAGATATGGCAGAGCAAGTTAAGATCATTCAGTCTAGAATGAAGTCAACTCAAGATAGACAGGCGAAGTATGAGAATGTCAGACGTAGACCTCTGAGTTTCGAGCAGGGAGACCGAGTTTTCCTTAAGATTTCTCCTTTCAGAGGCACTGTCAGATTTGGTAAGAGAGGGAAGTTATCTTCGAGATTCATTGGACCGTACGAGATTCTCGAGAAATTAGGCGATCTTGTGTGAGACCTCGTTTCTAAACAACTAATACCAGACAACAAGCGATAAGTAATCAAAAACCCAATAAATATTTTTTTTTTAAAAGGAGGCCCGCGCGCCCGCGCTGACATCAGCGCGCCCGCGCCTACGCCCAGCAAAACCCAGCACGCCCGCGCCAAAGGAAGCGCGCCCGCGCTCATACCTCGCAAAGAGGCCGCGCGCCCGCGCCGTCCCCTCGCCCAGAAAGGTTAAGGCACTGTAATAAACTCAATCAAAACCTAAACACTTGCATTAAGAGTATTTGACATTCCAATAACAATACAAGAAAGGTTTAGGGAAGAGCAACATTCAATTCAATAGCACCTACATCGTTTCTTGCTTACAAAACATATACGAGAAGTTCGAATGACTAAACATGATCGCAAAACATAACTAGGTTGACATGCTGATTCGACTTCTAAACGAGTCTCACTTCTATCTCTTGCTCTGGACGCTAACCAGGTCTATGCTGACTTGATCCTGCCCTTCCTGTTGCCAAGTACACATACAAAACAAAGCAATAGCCGGATAACCGGTGAGAATGATAATCCCAGTAAAAGCAACATATCAAGTAATGAATATACAACATGCTATCAAACCACATATTCAAGTCGAAGTTAATGATATGCATGTCTTTAAACCCAGGATATCGATTCTGATAAACACGGGAGTATTGCTCTGCTTTTGGGATCCCGAGGATGAGATCACGTAACGACTCACCGACTCTCCCAATCGAGGTGGTGCCACGTATCCCACTCCTCTAGACTTTGAGCAACCATAATGAGTATGCTAGCACTAGGCGAAATACTACAACCTAGGCCACTCAATCATAGTTCCCAAACGTCTAACAAAAAGGGCGGTTCTGCCCGCTGAAATCAAAGTAGGCTCAAGATGAATGCATAACAGAAACATAAACATAAGCCACATAACAAAAACTCAATCAATCAACAATTACAAGTTCCACGTGCTAGAACAAGTATCAATGCAAAATGTGATTTAAAAAGGGAAAACTCGAGAACCAACAGTCCCGAGTATGCTATCCCGCTACGATGACTGCTTTTACCTTTCAATGCAGTAGTTCCAACTCTGGATAAGCTACAACAAAAGGTTTAATCAACAACTAAACAATCCAACAACAAAGGCAACGGTTCAAGGTAATCTCTTTACCGTTCTTCGTCCAATTCTCGACGACCAAATGCTGCTAACACAGGGCTTGACAACTCCAAACGAATCTGTTCAGATACAATCAAAGATCAATTACCATGATCGACTTACAAGCCAAGTTCAACAACTTCAAAAAACGGTTCAAATCTCCAAAACTCAAACCGACGGCATAACGGCTATAACTGAACAAACCGACAACGCAGACAGCAGTTCAATAGCGATATAACCTCATAAAAATTCTAAGACAACCAAAACAAAGCAAACCCATCAATCTCAAAATCCACATTTTCGAAAATGGCTTCCAAAAATCATAACAAATCCGAACGTCGCTCTAATTCAAAACCGACAGATAATAAACGATCAGAACTCTGTAGAGAACAACATACTCGAATCTCAAACGATTCTAACAACATCCAAAAACTAGAATGTATCCGATCGTAGAAAAACTTACGATATAACGGAGCTCTCGCTGCAGTGATCGCTAAACTGCCTTCAGAAATAAATTCCAACGGCCGGATCGTGCTCGGACTGGAATCCCAAAGCTTGGAAAAGCATGGAGGCGTGAGAATGGAGGGAGACGGCTTGGAGGGGATGAAGAAGACTTTGTCAACCAAATTCTAAGAGTAGATAAGATATAAAATCCACAATTTGCGTTTTAGTCCCTGAAAAATCCAATTTTTGCAAAAAGGACCCTGATCAAAATCGAGTCGGCTCGTGAACTCTGTAATCTCCGATTAACTCAAATAAACTCATTTAAGATAAAAATGGGGCGTTACAATTCTCCCCCACTAAGAAGAGATTTCGTCCTCGAAATCAACGAGAACCACAACTCATAAGATAGAATAAAGAACTAAGGACAGTAAGAAGAACTCACGTCATCCGAATAGCTCCGGAAATCGCTGTCTCATGTCAGATTCTGTCTCCCAAGTCGCTTCCTCGACGCCGTGACGGCTCCACTGCACTTTCACCAACGGAATCAACTTGGTTCTGAGTTGTTTCTCCTTCCAATCAAGGATCTGAATCGGTCGCTCAAAGTAGCTCAGAGTCTCGTCTAACTCAACTTCGTGTAAGAGTGGGTGCCCAGTGAGCCAACTGTGTGGCTATGGGCTTTGTTGACTCTTTGTATAAACAATCTTTTGTTTAATATTATTTACACTTTTATGGCAATGACTTTATATTACTTCATATTGTTATATTGTGATATACTATTGTTGTTTTGATAAAGACCTTGAATATACTATAGTGTATGTAAGATGTGGTAGAACATGGAGATGTCTATCATGAAATACATCTTATAGTCACTGTATATTCTAAAACCGTTCCTAGTCGATTGAGCCGTCCGATAATAAGGATAAGGATCGCTCGAGTTTGAGACTAGCATTTGCGATGCGGAGTACCACGTTTCATTGGTAGGGAACATGGAGATGTTCGAAGCATGCAAATGGATATTCATAGGATGAATAGTCGAACTACCCTATCCGGACTTTCCAAGTGGTTATCACTTATCGAGTGGATAAAGTCCGCGGTTTGGTTGTACACCATTAGTCCTTACGACTTGAAACATCATGGAGACTCTATATGCTAGTACTGTGCTTTGACTCGTTTACCGACTCTGAGGGGGTCATCAGGTGTCGAGATTGGGTACAGTTACGACACATATAGGAGTCAATGCATTGTTGTCAAGGATTCACCACATACTTGCGAGTGTGGATATCCTATGCGATCTGAGGAGATATTAGTGTGACAAATCTCTGGCCAGAGTACTTGATGTGATTTAAGAAATGGTTTCTTAGTAGCACATGCGATGTCACTAATTTGATCTTCAAGATGCATTGCATAGTTATCGAATCTTGAGCGACTCTCGATATACCAATGGTTGTTGATTCGATCGGGATATATGGATGAAGGGACCGTACTGTACGCTAACCAAAATCTACTGGTTCTTGTAGGCACTATCAGTGATACCTAGGGAATCATGGGGCGATGTTGCTAGGCGCTTTACCATGATTCGTTGGGCAAGTCGGAAAGTGTTGTTCCGAGTCACAAGGAGTTGTGAGCCCACGGCTAGCTGTATCCCTGAACCATTGAGGGTCACACAGTGTAATGGAGTTTTAATCCCCGTTGAGATAGTTAAATTTAAAGAGTTAAATTTAATGAACTAAGGAGTTGGACTTCTTAATTAAGAGTAAGGGAGTAGGGTTTCCTAAAATGACATAGGGATGGACATTTTTGGAAACCACTGAATTCGGATTCAGGAAAATTTATTTTGACTTTAAAACGTGCAGAAATGGTTTCTGTGCACATTGGTGAAATCGTTTCATCAATCGGAGTCACAATGAATTTTATATTAATTTCTGAACGAGCGGGCTTTGCTTGTCGGGCCCCAGCTTATGACTAATGGGCCCTAAGGTGTTAGTGGCCTGCATTATAAATAAGTTATTTCAGTACAGAAATTACACACAACAGGTCATAATTTTTGAGAGCAAAAATTCGAAAACCCTATTCTCTCTCAAAGAATTTCGGCCGCCGCCCCTTGCTCTGCCCGAGAAAATTCCGGTCTGTGATTTTGAATCGCAGTAAGGAATAACGAATCAAATTCGTGTATTCTCTTCGCAGAAAACTTCTGATAGATTTTCTAGTGCAATCTATCAGAGGGATTAAACCTCTGTTCGTGGACCTGATTGAAGGAGTTCATCGGTTCCAGGGAGAGACAACAAGAGCAGAATTGTTCTGTTGGTGTCCATTAATCTCGTTGCGAGATTTGAGGTAAAATTTATTTAATTGTTATTTAAATTTTACACACACGTAATTCAATCGATGAACGGTTGATACCCATACCATGGAAACGTTCCATGAAAAATTTTTAAAACTTCCGCTGCACCGGGTATCAATCGTAATTGGTCTGGGAACTCGCCAGTTTTCCAACAGTGGTATCAGAGCCAGGTTGCTCAGATCAATCGATTGAATAATCAATTGTACAAAATTTTTGAGTCTCGGTTTATGAAACAAAATAAATAATTTTAATAAAAAAAAAAAATTTTTTCCGGGGCAAAACCCGGGCAGCGATTGGATCGCTGCCCGGTGGGGCAGCAATTGTTGCTGCCCCGGGCGGCGCACGGCGCCGCCCAAAGGGGGCGCACAGCGCCGCCCAGGGCGGCGCACGGCGCCGCCCAGGGCAGCGCTGTGCGCTGCCCAGCGCAGCGCTGGGCGCTGCGCAGGGCAGCGCTCGGCGCTGCCCAGGGGCGGCGCTCGGCGCTGCCCAGCGCAGCGCTGGGCGCTGCGCAGGGCGGCGCTCGGCGCCGCCCAGGGCAGCGCACGGCGCCGCCCAGGGGCGGCGCCAGGCGCTGCCCTAAAGGGGGCAGCCGGGCTGCCCCCGGCCCGCGCCCCGGGTGCGGGCCACCCGGGACAGGGCGGCGCACGGCGCCGCCCAGGGCAGCGCTGTGCGCTGCCCAGCGCAGCGCTGGGCGCTGCGCAGGGCAAGCGCTCGGCGCTGCCCAGGGGCGGCGCTCGGCGCTGCCCAGCGCAGCGCTGGGCGCTGCGCAGGGCGGCGCTCGGCGCCGCCCAGGGCAGCGCACGGCGCCGCCCTAAGGGGGCAGCCGGGCTGCCCCGGCCCGCGCCCCGGGTGCGGGCCAACCCGGGAGTGTCCCGGGTGGCCCGCGGGAAAAATTATATTTTTATTAATTTTAATATTAAAATTTTTATTTTTGGTCCGGTCAAAAATTGTTTTTGATTGGTTCACGAGATTTCGGATCGAATTGTTCGAGTCCGTAAATTTTAAAATTGATTTTGGATAAATTTGAATTTTTGGAAAATTTTAATATTTTATCCGTAAATTGAATTTTGAAATCAATTATTTTGGTACAATTGATGATAAGATATGATCTTATGATATATTAGATAAAATATGATTTTATTTGTAAAATTGGATTTTATAGATAAAATATGATTTTATTTGATATGGAGATAAATATGATTTTATATGTGAAATGTGATTTTATATATAAAATATGATTTTATCTTGTTTAAATTTGAATTGCCACAGCATGTTATCCAATAATTAATTTTGAATTAAATGTTATTGGATAAGGATGATCGATTGCCATGACCAATTTTGTAGGTGTATGTTAGGAATTTACATTTTGTCTTTATTGTTGTTGTTTTTATTAATGGGCCTGGTTTATGGCCCGATATGAATGTCATATGTAATAAAAGTGGGCTTGGTTTATAGACCGTTCCCACCCCCTAAAAATGTATCCCCTACTTGTCATTGTTATTTAATTGTAAATACATTAGATTTAGTGGGAGATCAAGATTTGAAGATGGTGGGCCCAGCAGACAATGAAGACTGAAGAAATGTAAATTGGAAGCATATGTAATAGGATTGCATTTGCATACTGCATATTACCTAGGATTGGACTAAGACCCGTGATTGGCAACCACGGGTCAATTAGAAATGGAATCGATCATC